>NW_027009290.1:0-49023 GCF_036934945.1 Oncorhynchus masou masou | reverse complement strand
ATCATGTGTTTCTTGGTGGTTTCTAATTGGACATCATGTGTTTCTTGGTGGTTTCTATTTGGACATCATGTGTTTCTTGGTGGTTTCTATTTGGACATCATGTGTTTCTTGGTGGTTTCTATTTGGACATCATGTGTTTCTTGGTGTTTCTCTCTGGTCTCAGGAGGATGATGAAACACTTAGGAGCAAACAGACAGAACAGCAGCCCAAAGCTGGATGCTAAGATGGCGAAGATCTCCACAGCTACAGTGTACTTCCCAGGAGAGCTGACGTAGGCAGGGACGAAGGAGATCCATACAGCACAGAAGATCAGCATGCTGAAGGTGATGAACTTGGCCTCATTGAAGTTGTCAGGGAGTTTCCTGGCCAGGAAGGCTAAGAGGAGACAGAGAGAGGCCAGCAAGCCGATGTAGCCCAGCACCAGAGAGAAGCCGACCACAGAGCCCACGTCACACTCCAGGACCACCCTCGGCCCCCGACCCTCTCTGCCGCCCCTCTTAGCCGGCCGGGGTGGAGCTACGACCAGCCACAGCACACAGATCAGCACCTGTGGAAGGGAACGGGGTTTGGAAGGACAAAGCACAGTCACCATAACAACAGAATACGGTCAGTGAAGGAAATCAATACATTCCAATAGTAAAAACTAGATGTTCACCTGGATGAGTGTGCAGATGGAGATGCCCATCCTTTGCTGAGTGGGACTGAAGTATCTCATCAGGTTCTCTCCAGGCAGAGTGGCCCTGAAGGCCACCAGCACCACCACAGTCCTGCTGAGCAGACAGGAGATGCAGAACACAAAGCTTACACCAAATAGGGTGTGTCTCAGCATGCAAGTCCATGGCTTCGGCCAGCCAATGAAAACCAGTGCACACAGGAAGCAGAGTTTGAGTGACAGCAGGAGCAGGAAGCTGAGCTCAGAGTTGTTGGCTTTCACCTGCAACGAGACAGAGAATGATAATTTAGACAGAGTAACGTCATAAATCTCATCCTTATGTGACACAGTACATTTACATTTACATTTAAGTCATTTAGCAGACGCTCTTATCCAGAGCGACTTACAAATTGGACGAACTGATGTCTCTCATGCAATGGAATGCACTTCCAGCTTTTACTTCCTGACATCGGGAACACTCAAAATGCCTGCCAGTCCATCCATTATGCCATCATTGATTTGAATGGGGACACCTGTTCTATTCATTGTGTTTCTATGATCACATGATTCAACTCACCAGGGGAGTATGGCGGTGGTAGAAGAAGGTGGCCAGGGCACCAGCTGTGAGCGTTGCCCCGGAAACTGAGATGACGGACAGGATGACGCCCATGGTGTCGCTGTAGGAGAGGAAGTCCACCAGCTGTGGGACGCAGGCCGTACGATCTGGGTTGGACCAGAACCGCTCTGGACACCTGATACACTCAACTGACCCTGACAGAGAAGGAACAGAAAGCAAGAGTCAGAATCAGAACCAGTCAGGACCAGTCAGGACCTGGACCAGTCAGAACCAAGACCAGTCAGAACCAGGACCAGTCAGAATCAGTCAGAACCAGGACCAGTCAGGACCCGGACCAGTCAGAATCAGAATCAGTCAGAACCAGGACCAGTCCGGACCAGTCAGGACCCGGACCAGTCAGGACCAGGACCAGTCAGAACCAGAATCAGTCAGAACCAGGACCAGTCCGGACCAGTCAGGACCCTGAATCAGACCAGTCAGAACCAGGACCAGTCAGAACCAGGACCAGTCAGGATCAGGACCATTCAGAATCAGGACCAGTCAGAATCAGAGACAGTCAGAATAAGGACCAGTCAGAACTCAGAACAAGTCAGAACCAGGACAAGTCAGAATCAGGACCAGTCAAGATCAGGACCAGTCAGAATCAGGACCAGTCAGAACCAGTCAGAATCAGGAGCAGTCAGAACCAGGACCAGTCAGAATCAGGAGCAGTCAGAACCAGGACCAGTCAGAACCAGGACCAGTCAGGACCCGTACAAGTCAGGATCAGGACCAGTCAAATATGAATTGGAATGAGAAAAGTTGATAGACGACCTGTTGTGTTGCTGATCTCTCCCTCAGCGCAGGACAGACAGTCAAAGCAGCAGACGGGCCTCCCCTTCTGTACCGCATGTCTGGTACCAGGGGGACAGGCAGCACTGCATATAGACACAGGGACCTACCAGACGGTGGGGAGGACGCAGTCATCATCATCATCATCACTATTATCACCACTATTACACACACACACACACACACACACACACACACACACACACACACACACACACACACACACACACACACACACACACACACACACACACACACACACACACAGAGAGAAGCAGGTTTGCTGGGCCCCTCTGGGGACGAGGTGAGGAATCTGACCACACAAATATCTCACATTCAGTATCATGTTGATGACAGAGCTTCCTGTCTGAACTAACATTCAGTATCATATTGTTGACAGAGCTTCCTGACTGAACTAACATTCAGTATCATATTGTTGACAGAGCTTCCTGACTGAACTAACATTCAGTATCATATTGTTGACAGAGCTTCCTGTCTGAACTAACATTCAGTATCATATTGTTGACAGAGCTTCCTGACTGAACTAACATTCAGTATCATATTGTTGACAGAGCTTCCTGACTGAACTAACATTCAGTATCATATTGTTGACAGAGCTTCCTGACTGAACTAACATTCAGTATCATATTGTTGACAGAGCTTCCTGTCTGACCTAACATTCAGTATCATATTGTTGACAGAGCGTCCTGTCTGAACTAACATTCAGTATCATATTGTTGACAGAGCTTCCTGTCTGAAACTTCAAAATTCAGTATCATACTGTTGACAGAGCTTCCTGACTGAACTAACATTCAGTATCATATTGTTAACAGAGCTTCCTGACTGAACTAACATTCAGTATCATATTGTTAACAGAGCTTCCTGTCTGAACTAACATTCAGTATCATATTGTTGACAGAGCTTCCTGACTGAACTAACATTCAGTATCATATTGTTGACAGAGCTTCCTGACTGAACATTCATGTGTTATTTGTTTTTTTCCTGTCTTTCTCTTTGCTGTATGTCTGCCTCAGGGTGAGAAACTAAACAAGTTTCTTTCTCACACACACACACACACACACACACACACACACACACACACACACACACACACACACACACACACACACACACACACACACACACACACACACACACACACACACACACACACACACACACTCCACACACACTCTCTGCCCCAGAGAAACCCAGCTAAGTGGTACTCACCTCATCTCCGCTGCCTCCTCCCCACACCACCTTCTCCATATTGATGTGAAACTGGTCGTCCACTCCGACTGAAGACAGAAAATGGCCGACCTGGACAAACTCTGCCGTCCCTCGTGGGTCACATGCCAGTTGATGATGTCATAAGAGGCAGGCGGATCACCATTCATGTCGAAGTGGATCAAATCCCCCACAGGAGTACTGAAGTTCACTCTCCTCAGATAATGAGCAATCTCAAAGACAAAAGGTTTATTGGAACAGGATTTAGAGTTAGAACCAGTGGTGGCTTAGGGATTTTAGTGCTCAACACTTATAAAGTGTGTCCATTGTATCCTGACTGGAAACGTTAGAGTTGTTAACCTGAAAACAGATCAACATGGTATTGTCACCTGGCTGGGCTGAAGCCTCCTGATGTCAGGGCACTGTCCACTATTAAAGGGTCCCTCCCCTGGTGAACAGGCCACCATGTCCTGAATGGCGTGGGCGATGGCGTACACAGCCTTGTACACATTGTAGCTGGCTCTCAGCTGAGACACGTCAGCATACTGGCTCTCCCCCTCACCTAGGATTGACACTTTATTTTACTGAGACAACATCGGGAATGGATCAGGACACACAAAACAGAGCATTAGTTGTAAACTTTCCCTCACCTATGACCTCTGAACCAGTACACTGTCGCCGGGACAACGGGGTCATGCTGAGGTCAATCCCCAGGAACACGCAAAAATCTCCTCCCACAATTCCCCCAGGAAGGGGTCAGAGTTCTGGTTTTCCCCATCAGGACGGAGGCGGGTTAGGAAAGGCCCCAGGCTGGGAATGACAGCTTTCTTCAGGGCAAATCCAATAGTCCCGGCAAGAGAGGGCAGGTTTTTGGGGGAAGAGAGAGTAGAGTAGGTGACCCAGGCTTCCGAGGCGATCCACTGCCTGTCTGTTATGTTCTGACGGACAACCTCTTCCATCAGGGCCTGAAGAATGAGACGGTTAAAAAGATCAAGATAGTCAGGTTGAAGTACATGATTATCAATAAGAAAATACTTGTCTATAAAGGGCATCAAGATATGGTAGGACAAAAACACTCTGCTACAGTTGTGTAACAAATACTTAACAATACTCTGACCAGTAACTGATTACCCGTGCATCCTGAGCGATGGCGAAGGTCACCACCACTCTGGCAGTAGATCCTCTGATTGTGTCCACGATGTACTTCATCCGTCTCTGAGATGGTACCTTGGGGATGACCATCAGTGGGAGAGAGGGAAGAGAGTCAGAGAAAATCAGAGAGAGTGTTTCTATTTTATATTCATGGAGAGTGGGCGAAGCAGAGTTAAAGAGAGACAGAAATCATCAGAGTGAGGTCGTACCTTGGGGATGACCTCTGCGTAGGCGACACAAACCCCAGATCCTTGGAGATCTTGGAGAAGCATCTGAACCCCAAACTTTCCATAGTCATCATCCCCTGACACCAGCCCCACCCACTCCCAGCCCAGCTGATGCAGCAGCCTGGCCATGCCCCGAGCCTGGAAGGCATCACTGGGTATCGTACGGAAGAACGATGGGTACCTCCAGTTGTCACTCAAACAGGCACAGGAGGCAAAATAACTCACCTGGGAGAGAACAGAGAGAGAGAGAGAGTCAGGGATAATAAGAATTTGTAGAAAGAGAGGAAACGTGAACATAGAGTCATCAAGATAGATATTTAATTGAATGTGTAAGTGTTATCTAGATAGATATTTGAGTGTGATCTGTAAGAAAGTCATTTAGATAGATATTTGAATGTAATCTGTAAGAGAGTCATTTAGATAGATATTTGAATGTAATCTGTAAGAGAGTCGTTATCTCTTTCCATCCCAGTCTGTAATCCAACCCCATGCCTCACCATGGGTAAATCAAAGGGCCCGAGGGTCTGTGCCACCACGATGGAGGCTGAGGAGCGGGCATCACCGATGATCACGGGCACCTCAGGGGTTGCTCCACACTCTGTTCCTGCCACAGAGGCATCCTGGCCGGTCACCATGGCTAGGGCTGCCCCCAGAGTGGTTCCCTCTGCCAGGCATGTGTCAGCAGCCAGGAACCCCAGGGTGAGGTTAGGAAGGAGGGCTGGGTCGCGGTTAATCTCCTCCACCGCAAAGATCATAGTCTGGAGCCAGCGGTAAGCACGCTGGTTGAACCTGACAGATGGAGGAAGGGAAGAGACAGGTAGAGAGGAGGTAAATGAAAACATTTTACACGTGAAAACAATGACACAAAGCTGTCATCACACATCACTTGGGAGTTGCGTACATTGTGCATGTCACATTTCCCTCAATACTCCGGAACTCCTGCTCTGGTAGAGGGGCTTCCACATGGACGGGGAACAGGCCTCCAATGACCACATCTCCTGCCCGATAAACACTGCCCGAGATGGGGTTAGCCATCAGCCGACAGGCCCCCCCTCCACCTCCAGACTGACCCCAGACATACCCAGGGATAGGGAGGCAGCAGAGCAGCCACAGCCAGCCACAGAGGCACATCACCTGGATAGAGACAAGGTCGAGGACTGGGAAAGTCCGTCACCTGGAAGAGAGAGATCAAAGCAAGATCGTACAGACAGAACACTGACTAAATAGAATGACATGAACAAAGAAACGCTAGTAATTAAGAGATACACCATACACCATACACCATACACCACACCACGGACACCTGTAACCAGACAGTTGTATGAAACAACAGTGATAGACACACAAAAAAACATGTTCCATCTCTGCCCTACCTATCTACAGTAAACCTTATCCTGGTGAGGGAGACAGACAGACAGACAGAGAGGATGAGTGTCTATCAGTCTAGCATCTCCTGCAGAGAGTGAAAGAGGGAGAGGAAGAGGAGAGAAGGAGAGATGCTGATATAGGGAGAAATGAGCCCCCGGCTAAAAAACAGACACACAGCCACCAGGGGGTGCTTGTAGGGACGGGTGGGGCAGGAGGGGGTTAATTGGGGCATGTTATTGGAGGATAACTTGGGGAACAGGTAATTGAGGGTAATTGGAGAAAGCCTATGAGGGTGATGTTATTGAAGGTAATGAAGTAGGAGAGGAGATGGGTAGATGGGTAGAGAGAGAGAGAGAGAGAGAGAGAGAGAGAGAGAGAGAGAGAGAGAGAGAGAGAGAGAGAGAGAGAGAGAGAGAAGGAGAGAGAGAGAGAGAGAGGGAGAGAGAACGAGAGAGAGAGAGAGCGCAAGAGAGAGAGCGAGGGAGAGCGAGAGGGAAAGAGAGAGAGAAAGAGAGCGAGTGAGCGAGTGAGTGAGTGAGTGAGTGAGTGAGCGAGTGAGTGAGTGAGTGAGTGAGTGAGTGAGAGAGTGAGCGAGCGAGTGAGTGAGTGAGCGAGTGAGTGAGTGAGTGAGGGGGAGAAGAAAGAAATACATTTTCCTTCCCTGAGCTGTACCAATGACAGCAGGTTGTTGTTAGAGATAATTGCATGTAATTGAAGAATGACTATGACACTGAAGTTAATCACTTTAATTACCACAGTCGCTGAGAACATGAGGTCATAAATCATTTCCTCCTATTCTCGCTCTCTCTCATTCATTCTCTCTTTCCCTCTCTCTGTCTAGTACTTATCAAGAGTAATTCCACTGAGATGGGGTCTGTGTTCTGTTTGAGCCTGATACACAGGAGTGTGTGTGTGTGTGTGTGTGTGTGTGTGTGTGTGTGTGTGTGTGTGTGTGTGTGTGTGTGTGTGTGTGTGTGTGTGTGTGTGTGTGTGTGTGTGTGTGTGTGTGTGTGTGTGTGTGTGTGTGTGTGTGTGTGTGCTGCATCAACAGGAATGGAGTGCTGGAAAGGTCTGTTGTGAAAGGCAGGGACAAGAGAGAGAAAGATATTTCATTTTGAGGAGAATCCTATATCATTTTCTAGACTACAGTGCCTTGCGAAAGTATTCGGCCCCCTTGAACTTTGCGACCTTTTGCCACATTTCAGGCATCAAACATAAAGATATAAAACTGTATTTTTTTGTGAAGAATCAACACACAATCACCCAAACTTTTTTAACAAATCAAAAACTGAAAAATTGGGCGTGCTTATTCAGCTGTTAATACTTTGTAGAGCCACCTTTTGCTGCGAAAGCTGTAAGGTGGCTCTATCAGTTTTGCACAAAGTTTTTTCCCATTAAAACAGCTCGAGCTCAGTGAGGTTGGATGGAGAGCATTTGTGAACAGCAGTTTTGTTCTTTCCACAGATTCTCGATTGGATTTTTCAGGCCATTTTGGATATGTTTATTTTTTTCCATTGTAAATGTTTTGGATCATTGTCTTGTTGGAAGATCCAATAAATCAGGGTTTCTTCCAGAATGGTCCTGTATCCATCCATCTTCCCATGATTTTAACCATCTTCCCTGTGTCCCACTTGTGACAGTGGAGATGGTGATTCTTCACAAAAAACGTTTTGCATAAAAAGTTCAGTTTTATATTCTTATATCTATATGTTTTTAAGCCTGAATTATGTGGCAAAAGGTCTTGGTAGATTTGCAGTGGTCTGATACTCCTTCCATTGCAATATTATCGCAGATGTTTAAAGCTTGGGAAATCTTTTTGTATCCAAATCCGGCTTTAAACTTCTTCACAACAGTATCTCGCTCTCTGCGCTTTAGTTCAAGTTCAGGATCATGGGCCGAATATCTCTGATCAGTTTCGAAATGTGGCAAAGTTTAGGCACTGTATATCAGCACCTACACATCCAATTACACCTCAATTCTATACTCTCCTTCACCCTCTCTCCCCTATTCTATACTCTCCCTCAACCTCTCTCCCCTACTCTGCTCCTCTCCCTCTACTCTCCCTCTTTCCCCTATTCTTCTACTCTCCCACTCTCCCCTATTCTGCTCCTCTCCCTCTACTCTGCTCTCCCTCCCTTTCCCTATTCTTCTACTCTCCCTCTCTCCCCTATTCTGCTCTACTCTCCCTCTCCCTACTCTCCCTCTTTTCCCCCTATTCTTCTACTCTCCCACCCCTCTCCCCTATTCCCTATTCTGCTCCCCTCTCTCTCTCTCCCCTATTCTCCTCCTCTACTCTCCCTCTTTCCCTCCTATTCTTCTCCCCTACTCTCCCCCTCTCTCCCCTCCCCTATTCTCCTCCTCTATCTCCCTCTCCCCCTCCATTATCTCCCTCTCTCTCTCCCCTATTCTCCCCTCTACCCCTCTCCCCCTATTCTCCTTCTCTAATTCTCTCCCGCCTCTCCCTCCTCTCTCTCTCTCTCCCTATTCTCCTCCTCTACTCTCTCTCCCTCTCTCCCCTATTCTCTCCTCTACTCTACTCTCCATCTCCCTCTCTCCCTATTCTCCTCTACTGCCTCTTCCTCTCCTCCCTCTACTTCCCTCTCCCTCTCTCCCCTATTCTCCTCCTCTACTCTCCCATATTCTCCTCTCCCTCTCCCTCTCTCCCCTATTCTCCTCCTCTACTCTCCCTCTCCCTCTCCACTATTCTCCTCCATTCCCTCTCCCTCTCCCCTATTCTCCCTCTCTCCCCTCTCTCCCCTATTCTCCTCCTCTACTCTCCCCTCTCTCCCCCTATTCTCCTCTACTATCCCTCTCCCTCTCCCTCTCTCCCCTATTCTCCTCCTCTACTCTCCCTCTCCCTCTCTCCCCTATTCTCCTCTACTATCCCTCTCCCTCTCCCTCTCTCCCCTATTCTCCTCCTCTACACTCCCTCTCCCTCTCTCCCATATTTTCCTCCTCTACACTCCCTCTCCCTCTCTCCCCTATTTTCCTCCTCTACTCTCCCTCTCACTCTCTCCCCTATTTTCCTCCTCTACTCTCCCTCTCCTTCTCTCCCCTATTCTCCTCCTCTACTCTCCCTCTCCCTCTCCTTCTCTCCCCTATTTTCCTCCTCTACTCTCCCTCTCTCCCTTCTCTCCCATTCTCCCCTCTATTCTCCCTCTCCTTCTACCTCCCTCTCCCTCTCTCCCCTATTTTCCTCCTCTACTCTCCCTCTCCCTCTCTCCCCTATTCTCCTCCTCCTCCCTACTCTCCTCTACTCTCCTTCTCTCCCCTATTCTCCTCCTCTACTCTCCCTCTCCCTTTCTCCCCTATTCTCCTCCTCTACTCTCCCTCTCCCTCTCTCTGTATTCTTAGTTAGAGCCTAATGTTAGCAAGCTGACTGGCTCGCTAGCTGACGTTACGTGCATGATGTTATTATTCATATCCCAGAGCCGTTTGCTTTGCTAGTAAGAGCCTAATGTTAGCTAGCTAAAATTGAACCTGGTTGATAAGCTACCACTACCAACAGATTCAAACAAGGGGTAGTAAAGTCATGAGTTGGCACTGTGTTCATTGTTCAAATCAAATCAAATCAAATTTTATTTGTCACACACACATGGTTAGCAGATGTTAATGCGAGTGTAGCGAAATGCTTGTGCTTCTAGTTCCGACAATGCAGTAATAACCAACATGTAATCTAACTAACAATTCCTAAACTACTGTATAAATACACAGTGTAAGGGGATAAAGAATATGTACAAAAGGATATATGAATGAGTGATGGTACAGAGCAGCATAGGCAAGATACAGTAGATGGTATCGAGTACAGTATATACATATGAGATGAGTATGTAAACAAAGTGGCATAATTAAAGTGACTAGTGATACATGTATTACATAAGGATGCAGTCGATGATATAGAGTACAGTATATACGTATGCATATGAGATGAATAATGTAGGGTAAGTAACATTATATAAGGTAGTATTGTTTAAAGTGGCTAGTGATATATTTACATCATTTCCCATCAATTCCCATTATTAAAGTGGCTGGAGTTGAGTCAGTGTCAGTGTGTTGGCAGCAACCACTCAATGTTAGTGGTGGCTGTTTAACAGTCTGATGGCCTTGAGATAGAAGCTGTTTTTCAGTCTCTCGGTCCCAGCTTTGATGCACCTGTACTGACCTCGCCTTCTGGATGATAGCGGGGTGAACAGGCAGTGGCTCGGGTGGTTGATGTCCTTGATGATCTTTATGGCCTTCCTGTAACATCGGGTGGTGTAGGTGTCCTGGAGGGCAGGTAGTTTGACCCCGGTGATGCGTTGTGCAGACCTCACTACCCTCTGGAGAGCCTTACGGTTGAGGGCGGAGCAGTTGCCGTACCAGGCGGTGATACAGCCCGCCAGGATGCTCTCGATTGTGCATCTATAGAAGTTTGTGAGTGCTTTTGGTGACAAGCCGAATTTCTTCAGCCTCCTGAGGTTGAAGAGGCGCTGCTGCGCCTTCTTCACGATGCTGTCTGTGTGAGTGGATCAATTCAGTTTGTCTGTGATGTGTATGCCGAGGAACTTAAAACTTGCTACCCTCTCCACTACTGTTCCATCGATGTGGATAGGGGGGTGTTCCCTCTGCTGTTTCCTGAAGTCCACAATCATCTCCTTAGTTTTGTTGACGTTGAGTGTGAGGTTATTTTCCTGACACCACACTCCGAGGGCCCTCACCTCCTCCCTGTAGGCCGTCTCGTCATTGTTGGTAATCAAGCCTACCACTGTTGTGTCGTCCGCAAACTTGATGATTGAGTTGGAGGCGGTAAGCAAATTGGAGTGGGTCTAGGGTGTCAGGTAGGGTGGAGGTGATATGGTCCTTGACTAGTCTCTCAAAGCACTTCATGATGACGGAAGGGTTAGTCGTTTAGCTCAGTTACCTTAGCTTTCTTGGGAACAGGAACAATGTTGTTTAACTAGCTAAGATTAGCTGACTGACTCGCTAGCTAACGTTACGCGATGTATATTATCGTACACGTTATTTACATAGCTAGCTAGCTCAAATCAAATCAAATCAAATGTATTTATATAGCCCTTCATACATCATTTAACATTGACATTTAAGTCATTTAGCAGACGCTCTTATCCAGAGCGACTTACAAATTGGTGAATTCACCTACATCAGCTGATATCTCAAAGTGATGTACAGAAACCCAGCCTAAAACCCCAAACAGCAAGCAATGCAGGTGTAGAAGCACAGTGGCTAGGAAAAACTCCCTAGAAAGGCCAAAACCTAGGAAGAAACCTAGAGAAGAACCAGGCTATGTGGGGTGGCCAGTCCTGTTCTGGCTGTGACGGGTGGAGATTATAACAGAACATGGCCAAGATGTTCAAATGTTCATAAATTACCAGCATGGTCCAATAATAATAAGGCAGAACAGTTGAAACTGGAGCAGCAGCACGGCCAGGTAGACTGGGGACAGCAAGGAGTCATCATGGCAGGTAGTCCTGAGGCATGGTCCTAGGGCTCAGGTCCTCCAAGAGAGAGAAAGAAAGAGAGAAAGAGAGAATTAGAGAGAGCACACTTAAATTCACACAGGACACCGAATAGGACAGGAGAAGTACTCCATATATAACAAACTGACCCTAGCCCCCCGACACATAAACTACTGCAGAATAAATACTGGAGGCTGAGACAGGAGGGGTCAGGAGACACTGTGGCCCCACCCGAGGACACACCCGGACAGGGCCAAACAGGAAGGATATAACTCCACCCACTTTGCCAAAGCACAGCCCCCACACCACTAGAGGGATATCTTCAACCACCAACTTACCATCCTGAGACAAGGCCGAGTATAGCTATGTGTCTTAAGCTAAAGTGTACTGTTAGCTAGCTAGCTAACTTCATCTGGCTGGCTCCCTAGTTAGCGTTTGGTGTATGATGTTATTATTCATATCCCAGAGCCGTTTGCTTGGCTAGTTAGAGCCTAATGTTAGCTAGCTAACATTGAACCTGGTTGGTTAGCTCCCAGCAGATTCATGCAGGTTAGTAACGACATGATATAGCACTATGTTCATTGTTGTTTAACTAGCTAACGTTAGCTGGCTGGCTTGCTAGCTCCCCAGCTAAAGGTGCTGCTCCTGGGGGGAGATCTGAAGAGGAGCCTTTCACAGCTTGAGAGCAGACGAATGGTTGTAATGTTATGGGACGTGTATGATCTTACATTTTGTTTACCTAGCTAGGAGCTACATGTCTTAACAAAAGACACCACTATGTAAGTAACTATTTGGGTGCGTTCGTAAATTCAGTGAGAGTGTGCCAGAGTGCAGAATAACTGATGAATCTACGAACGCACCCATTGAATATATCCAGAGGTAACCAAATCATCGACCAGTGTCAGGCTCTGAATGTTCCGAGAGAGAAACGAGATGGGTGGGGCTAAAGCTTAAGAGGGTGTGAACGATGCTGAATATGTGTAGACAAAGAAGAGCTCTCCAGTAGGTACCCATAACTTCAAAGGTCATTTTCTCAAAAGTGAGTTTACAAGTTTATCAACTTTCAAAGCAGAATTACTTTCCCATTCTTCCTCAAAAATGCAATGTATGATATACAATTTTGTAGCTCTGAGTCTCTACTTTTATCAAATGTAAAAAACATAATTTCAAATTTTGCTACATAACTTTTTAGTGATAGGGGGCAGTATTCGGAAATTCGGATAAATGACATGCCCAAAGTAAACTGCCTGTTACTCAGGCCCAGAAGCTGGATATTCATATACTTGGTAGAATTGGATAGAAAACACTCTGAAGTTTCCAAAACTGTTAAAATAATGTCTGTGAGTATAACATAACTGATATGGCAGGCAAAAACCCGAGGAAAATCCAACCATGAAGTGGATTTTTTTGATGCGAGTTGTTTTCCATTGAATGTCTATTGACTATGTAATTGGTTAGGGCCCAGATTGCAGTTCCTATGGCTTCCACTAGATGTCAACAGTCTTTAAACATGGTTTTAGGCTTGTTTTCTGCAAAACAGTACTGGTTTGCGAGCGTGACTGTGTGCGCGCCCTTCGGTCTTTTTCCTTTCTATTGAATACGCTATTGTCCGGTTGAAATATTATCGATTATTTAGATAATTGGCACCCTGATGATTAATTATAAACATCGTTTGACATGTTTCGACAAACTTTACCGGTACTATTAGGATGCATTCATCTGCATGTTTTGACCACCTTTGAGCCAGTGGATTACTGAACAAAATGCGCCAAAGTTTTTGGGATATAAAGAGGGACTTTATTGAATAAAAGGTCAATTTATTGTGTAACTGGGACCCTTCTGATTGCAACCATGAAGATCTTCAAAGGTAAGTGATTAAGTTTATTGCTATTTCTGACTTCCGTGACTCATCTGCTTGGTTGGAAAATGTTTGTATGCTTTTGTGTGAGGGGAGCTGTCCTCAGAAAATCGCATGCTATGCTTTTGCCGTAAAGCCTTTTTTAAATCTGACAAAGCGGTTGGATTAACAAGAAGTTAATCTTTAAGCCGATGTATAACACTTGTATTTTCATGAATGTTTATATTGACTATTTCTGTCGTTTGAATTTGGCGCTCTGCAATTTCACCGGATGTCGTCGAGGTGGGTCGCTAGCAGCACGCCTGCTCCAGAGAGGATAAGATCGATTTGAGCCGGTCGGTCACATATAACCTGTCATTAGTCACATAGTTGTAAAGTCATAAGGACTATTGGAGCTTCAATTGCACATCTTGTGAAGTTTATTTCCATGATAGTTCATGGATAGGTTTCTATGCTCCTCTTCACCTGCCTCATTGTCTGTCTGTGGCTTCACTGGGGCTAGGGTTGGAGCTCCAGGCCTCCCAGCGGACAGGGAGGGGAATGCTCCACGGCTAAAGGTGCTGCTCCTGGGGCGAGATCTGAAGAGGAGCCCTGGGTCTTTCACAGCTTGGGAGCAGACACATGGTTGTTATGGAAACAGCTATCCTCCCTTTTTTGATTTCCCAAAACATAGGGGTCTATGTTTTGATGTGGCCCCTGATACAGTCAGACACACACTTTAACTTCTGTCTGTCTGCCATGCATTTACTTCACTTTTCACATGGCCTCCCTCTGTTGGCCTCCCTCTGTTGGCCTCCCTCTGTTGGCCTCCCTCTGTTGGCCTCCCTCTGTTGGCCTCCCTCTGTTGGCCTCCCTCTGTTGGCCTTCCTGTGTGTTTTGTCATTAATGTGTGTTTGTAGAGAAAGTATCCTGTAGAGTTGCGAGGTCCATTTCATAGGAAATGAGGCCAATGGGGATGTGTGTGTGTGTGTACTCTCCACGTATCATTCTCTGTGTGTGTGTTTTCTACCAGTGTGTTTGTGTCTGTGTGTGCGTGTGCGTGTGTACGTGCGGGTGAGTGAGTGAGTGAGTGAGTGAGTGAGTGAGTGAGTGGGTGGGTGGGTGAGTGAGTGAGTGAGTGAGTGAGTGAGTGAGTGAGTGAGTGAATGAGTGAGTGAGTGAGTGAGTGAGTGAGTGAGTGAGTGAGTGAGTGAGTGAGTGAGGGGAGCATGGGAGCTGAAGTTTGGAGGAAGGGAGCTGAGTGATGGGCTCTGAGGTTTGGGATCTGGGGGATGGGAGCTGAGTGAGTGAATGAGTGAGTGGCTGGGTGGGTGGGTGAGTGGGTGGGGTTGGGTGGGTGAGTGAGTGAGTGAGTGAGTGAGTGAGTGAGTGAGTGAGTGAGTGAGTGGGTGGGTGGGTGGGTGGGTGGGTGAGTGAATGAGTGAGTGGGTGGGTGGGTGGGTGGGTGAGTGAGTGGGTGGGTGGGTGGGTGGGTGAGTGAGTGAGTGAGTGAGTGAGTGAGTGAGTGAGTGAGTGAGTGAGTGAGTGAGTGAGTGAGTGAGTGAGTGAGTGAGGGGAGCTGGTGGATGGGAGCTGAAGTTTGGAGGAAGGGAGCTGAGGGATGGGAGCTGGGTAATGGGAGCTGGAATGTTGGGGATGGGAGTTGAGCGATGGGAGCTGGGGTCTGGGGGATGGGAGCTGAGGGATGGGAGCTGGGGTATTGGAGATAACAGAAGAGAAAGTACCAAGGAAACTGTGTCTTTTTCTCTCTTAGCAAGTATGTACAATGTGAATTTCTTGATGTGCTAAAAGTATAGATTTTGTAGCAGTGTGAGAATGTGTGTGTGTGTGTGTGTGTGTGTGTGTGTGTGTGTGTGTGTGTGTGTGTGTGTGTGTGTGTGTGTGTGTGTGTGTGTGTGTGTGTGTGTGTGTGTGTGTGTGTGTGTGTGTGTGTGTGTGTGTGTGTGTGCGTGTGTGTGTGTGTGTGTGTGTGTGTAGTAATCTATCATGCCGTGTGATCTGTCTGACTGCTTCATCTCACAGTTGAAACGGTCTTCGATCCACCTATAATTGAGTACATCTAAAGTGAAAAATGTGTGTGTGTGTGCACGGCACACATTTGGTGATACCCATCCAAAACATCAGATGTGAGGATGTGGTTGCCATGGTTACTGATAGTCCCCCCCCTTCTTCCCATCAGTTACATTTGGGGGGGGGGGGGGACTTCCCATAAGTCGAGAGTGCGAGCACTTCTCTTGAAGGAGAAATGGAGGAGGTTAGGGAGGAAGATAGAAGATAAGGAAGACATTTGACACAACAACTTTAGAGGAGGTCATGGGTTTAACCTGACATTGATGGATATACTATCTACAGTACGTAGTGATACTGTAACTCACTAACTTGTGATATAGGGGGCTGCTCCTACGATTTTCCACCGATTTCTTTGCACATTTTTTCAATTATCATTCATAAGAAATTAATCAAAATTAAAGTCCCTTGAAATAGATCTTTATTTATCCAGTGAACATTTGAATTCATACCCAACCCTCTGAAACAGCGTACCATGCTGTGAGCAGTACAGAGTAGTGGTTAGTCACTGTACTGACTATTTTGGATTCTCTCTCATCTTTCGGGAACATGCCATTGGGTAAACAGCCCTCGGGAAATATCAGTATCATCATAATGAATTATGAGCTTTTCCCTGTGACGATATCCTTTAATTCTGCCAGAACATTTTCAGACTTCACCTCAAACATTGTAATAAATCTCAGACAACCTCAGTGTCACGTGTCAGGTAACTACAAAAGGGGCCTGATGTGTCACGATCGTTATAATGAGTGGAACAAGATGCAGCGTGGTATGGTTCCGTCCTCTTTATTATGAAGTGAAGCTCAAAGAAAACAATAAATCGCAAAACGAAACGTGAAGCTACAATAGTGCTCACAGGCAGCTATACATAGTCAAGATCCCACAAAACACAAATGGGTAATGGCTGCCTAAATATGATCCCCAATCAGAGACAATGATGAACAGCTGCCTCTGATTGGGAACCATAATAGGCCAACATAAAAATATAATCACCTAGATGACCCACCCTAGTCACACCCGACCTAACCAACATAGAGAATAAAAAGCTCTCTATGGTCAGGGCGTGACATGATGAAAATTTGGCTCAATGTGGTGAAAATGTTATAGTAGTTGTCAGCTGGAAGGGTTCTGTCACACCCTGATCTGTTTCATCTGTCTCTGTCCTTGTCTCCACCCAACCTCCCCCCCTTCCAGGTATGAA
Source organism: Oncorhynchus masou masou (assembly GCF_036934945.1). Lineage (NCBI taxonomy): Eukaryota > Metazoa > Chordata > Actinopteri > Salmoniformes > Salmonidae > Oncorhynchus > Oncorhynchus masou. The sequence goes on along the minus strand of NW_027009290.1, from coordinate 32,407 downwards.
TTATAACATTTCAAAATGAGGTGGAGAACAATGTTTGCCTGGAGTGCATTCCATGGTCTGTCTCCATAAATCGTAGTGTGAATAATGTTGCCTGGCTTTTTTTATTCCCCATTTGACTGTTGTTACCAACTCATGGAGCGTGTGAATTTCTTCAGCTTTTTGTTAAAAATCGTGGAAAGTTTCAACGTCCTGCTAGTCATGCCAGGAATATAGTATATGCATATGATTAGTATGTGTGGATAGAAAACACTCTGAAGTTAATAAAACTGGTTAATCATGTCTGTGACTATAACAGAATGTGTGCAGGAGGCAAAATCCCAAGGAAAACTGTTCACAAAAAAACACAAAAAAGATATCCATCCGCCAGTCTCTGTATTGTCTATGGCAAGGGAAAATAGATAGCGTCCAGTTTACAGTTCCTACAGCTTCCGCACGATGTCGCCAGTGTTAGGAATTGTGGTGAAGTTAATCCTTGGTCAAATGAGAAATAGGCACTTCCTGTCGTCGAATACACCGGAGGAAGTTATGAAAGGGAGAATATGGACCATGATCTCAAGACTTGCTGCTATTGAATACAGATCGCCCCGTGATCAATTTGATCGATTATTAAAGTTTACTAATACCTAAAGTTGGATTACAAAAGTAGTTTGAAGTGTTTTGTCAAAGTTTATAGGCAACTTTTTAATTAAAAAAAATGACGTTGCGTTTTGAAACTGAGTTTTTTCCTGGATCTGACGGTGTTCATAAATGGACATTTTGGGTATACATGGACCAATTTAATCGAAAAAAAGACCTAATTGTGATGTTTATGGGACATATAGGAGTGCCAACAAAGAAGCTCGTCATTGGTAATGAATGTTTTATATTTTATTTCTGCGTTTTGTGTAGCGCCGGAAACGCTAATTATTTTGTTTACGTCCCCTTTGGGAATTTCGGGGGTTGCATGCTATCAGATAATAGCTTCACACGCTTTCCCCAAAAAGCATTTAAAAAATCTGACATGTTGGCTAGATTCACAACAAGTGTAGCTTTAATTGAGTACCCTGCATGTGTGTTTTAATGAAAGTTTGAGTTGTATTGAGTACTATTAGTTGGCGCTCTGAAATTTCTGCTGATTTTGATGCCTGTACAGGGACCGCAGCCATGAGAGTTAACATTCTCAAGCAGTTGTGAGATAATGCTGTCTTTGATTGAGGTTCGATCCTCAGAGAACTAAGGTAGTTGTGGGAGGGGTTAGAACAACTAAGGAAGTGGGCAACAGTTGTCAGAGAGGATAGAACAACTAAGGAAGTGGGTAACAGTTGTCAGAGATGTTAGAACAACTAACAAAGTGGGGAAAAGTTGTCAGAGAGGTTAGAACAACGAAGGAAGAGGGGAACAGTTCTCAGAGAGGTTAGAACAACGAAGGAAGAGGGGAACAGTTCTCAGAGAGGTTAGAACAACTAAGGAAGTGGGCAACAGTTGTCAGAGAGGTTAGAACAACTAAGGAAGTGGGCAACAGTTGCCAGAGGGGTTAGAACAACTAAGGAAGTGGGCAACAGTTGTCAGATAGGTTAGAACAACTAAGGAAGTGGGCTGTCCACAGGGCTGACTACAGGGCTTTCCACAGGGCTTTCCCCAGGACTGTCCACAGGGCTGACTACAGGGCTGTCCACAGGGCTTTCCCCAGGACTAACCAAAGGGCTGACTACAGGGCTGTCCACAGGGCTGACCACAGGGCTGACTAAAGGGCTGACTAAAGGGCTGACTACAGGGCTTTCCACAGGGCTGACTTCAGGGCTCACTTCAGGGCTGACCACAGGGCTGACTAAAGGGCTGTCCACAGGGCTGACTAAAGGGCTGACTAAAGGGCTGACTACAGGGCTGACTAAAGGGCTGACTAAAGGGCTGACTAAAGGGCTGACAGGGCTGACTAAAGGGCTGAATGACTAAGGGCTGACTAAAGGGCTGACTAAAGGGCTGACTACAGGGCTGACTACAGGGCTGGGCTGACCAAAGGGCTGACTACAGGGCTGACTAAAGAGCTGACTACAGGGCTGACTAAGGGCTAAATGAAGGGCTGTCCACTAAAGGGCTGACTAAAGGGCTGTCCTGACTAAGGGCTGACTAAAGGGCTGACTAAAGGGCTGTCCACAAGGCTGACTAAAGGGACTGGTCTGTCCACAGGGCTGACTAAAGGGCTGACTAAAGGGCTGAAAGGGGCTGACTAAAGGGCTGACTAAAGGGCTGACTAACAGGGCTGACTACCAGGGCTGACTAAAGGGCTGTCCACAGGGTTGACTGTCCACAGGGCTGACTAAAGGGCTGACTAAAGGGCTGACTAAAGGGCTGACTACAGGGCTGTCCACAGGGCTGACCACAGGGCTGACTACAGGGCTGAAAGGGCTGACTACAGGGCTGACTAAAGGGCTGGCTGACTGAAAGGGCTGACTAAAGGGCTGTCCACAGGGACTAAAGAGCTGTCCACCGGGCTGACTGACTGTCAAGGGCTGACTACAGGGCTGGGGGCTGACTAAAGGGCTGTCCACAGGGCTGACTAGGGGGCTGACTAAAGGGCTGACTGACTAAGGGCTGACTAAAGGGCTGACTAAAGGGCTGACTAAAGGGCTGACTAAAGGGCTGACTAAAGGGCTGACTAAAGGGCTGACTAAAGGGCTGACACAGGGCTGACTAAAGGGCTGACTAAAGGGCTGACTTAAGACTGACTAAAGGGCTGAGGGCTGACTAAAGGGGCTGACTGACTAAAGGGACTGACTGAAAGGGCTGACTGGGCTGACTACAGGGCTGACTAAAGGGCTGACTAAAGGGCTGACTAAAGGGCTGACTAAAGGCTGACTAAAAGGGCTGACCTAAAGGGCTGACTAAAGGGCTGACTAAAGGGCTGACTAAAGGGCTGACTAAAGGGCTGTCCACAGGGCTGACTAAAGGGCTGAATAAAGGGCTGACTAGGGCTGACTCCACAGGGCTGACTAAAGGGCTGACTAAAGGGCTAAAGGGCTGTCCACAGGGCTGTAAAGGGCTGACCTGTGACTAAAGGGCACAGGGCTGACTACAGGGCTGACTAAAGGGCTGACAAAAGGGCTGACCACAGGGCTGACTAAAGGGCTGAGGGCTGTCCACAGGGCTGACTAAAGGGCTGTCTAAAGGGCTGACTAAAGGGCTGACTACAGGGCTGACTAAAGGGCTGACTAAAGGGCTGTCCACAGGGCTGACTACAGGGCTGACTAAAGGCTGACTAAAGGGCTGACCACAGGGCTGACTCAGGGCTGACCACAGGGCTGACTACAGGGCTGACTACAGGGCTGACTAAAGGGGGCTGTCCACAGGGCTGACTACAGGGCTGACTAAAGGGCTGACTACAGGGCTGACTCACAGGGCTGTCCACAGGGCTGACTACAGGGCTGACTAAAGGGCTGACTAAAGGGCTGACTAAAGGGCTGACTAAAGGGCACAAGGCTGACTAAAGGGCACTAAAGGGCTGACTAAAGGGCTGACTACAGGGCTGACTCTAAGGGCTGACTGTCCACAGGGCTGACTAAAGGGCTGATTAAAGGGCTGACTAAAGACTAAAGGGCTGACTAAAGGCTGACAGGGCTGACTAAAGGGCTGACAAAGGGCTGACTAAAGGGCTGACTAAAGGGCTGACTAAAGGGATGGGCTGACTAAAAGGCTGTCCACTAAAGGGCTGACTACAGGGCTAAAGTCCACAGGGCAGACTAAAGGGCTGACTAAAGGGCTGTAAAGGGCTGACTACTGAGAGCTGTCCACACTAAAGGGCTGACTACTAGGGCTGTCTGACAGAGCTGTCCACAGGGCTGACTACAAGGGCTGACTACTGACAGGGCTGTCCACAGGGCTGACTAAAGGGCTGTCCACTAAAGGGGCTGTCCACAGGGCTGTCCACAGGGCTGACCACAGGGCTGTCCACAGGGCTGTCCACAGGGCTGACCACAGGGCTGACTCCTGACAAAGGGCTGACTACAGGGCTGATTAAAGGGCTGTCCTGACACAGGGCTGACTACAGGGCTGACTAAAGGGCTGTCCACAGGGCTGACTAAAGGGCTGACTAAATGGCTGACTAAAGGGCTGACTACAGGGCAGACTAAAGGGCTGACTAAAGGGCTGACTAAAGGCTGTACACAGGGCTGACTAAAGAGCTGTCCACAGGGCTGACTACAGGGCTGTCTACAGAGCTGTCACAGGGCTTACTACAGGGCTGTCTACAGAGCTGTCCACAGGGCTGACTGACAGGGCTGTCTGACAGGGCTGTCCACAGGGCTGAGGGCTGACTAAAGGGCTGTCCACACAGGGCTGACTACAGGGCTGACAGGGCTGAAGGGCTGACTAAAGGGCTGACAGGGCTGACTACAGGGCTGACTAAAGGGCTGACTAAAGGGCTGACTTAAGTGCTGACTACAGGGCTGACTAAAGAGCTGACTGACAGGGCTGACTAAAGAGCTCACTAAAGGGCTGACTAAAGGGCTGACTAAAGGGCTGACTAAAGGGCTGACTAAAGAGCTGACTTAAGTGCTGACTACTAAAGGGCTGAGGGCTGACTAAAGAGCTGACTACAGGGCTGACTAAAGAGCTCACTAAAGGGCTGACTAAAGGGCTGACTAAAGGGCTGACTAAAGGGCTGACTAAAGGGCTGACTAAAGGGCTGACTAAAGAGCTGACTAAAGGGCAGACTAAAGGGCAGACTAAAGGGCTGACTAAAGGGCTGACTAAAGGGCTGACTAAAGGGCCGTCCACAGAGCCGACTAAAAGGGCTGACGACAGGGCTGACTAAAGGGCTGACGAAAGGGCTGTCCACAGGGCTGACTAAAGGGCTGACTAAAGGGCTGACTAAAGGGCTGACTTCAGGGCTGACTAAAGGGCTGACTAAAGGGCTGACTAAAGGGCTGTCCACAGGGCTGACTTCAGGGCTGACTAAAGGGCTGACTAAAGGGCTGACTAAAGGGCTGACTACAGGGCTGACTACAGGGCTGACTTCAGGGCTGACTAAAGGGCTGACTAAAGGGCTGACTAAAGAGCTGACTAAAGGGCTGAGCTGACTAAAGGGCTGACTAAAGGGCCGACCACAGGGCTGACTACAGGGCTGACTAAAGGGCTGTCCACAGGGATGACTACAGGGCTGACTAAAGGGCTGACTACAGGGCTGACTAAAGGGCTGTCCACAGGGCTGACTACAGGGCTGACTAAAGGGCTGACTAAAGGGCTGATTAAAGGGATGACTAAAGGGCTGTCCACAGGGCTGACTAAAGGGCTGACTAAAGGGCTGTCTACAGAGATGTCCACCGGGCTGACTAAAGGGCTGTCTGCAGAGCTGTCCACAGTGCTGACTACAGGGCTGTCTTACAGAGCTGTCCACAGGGCTGCCTAAAGGGCTGTCCACACGGCTGTCCACAGGGCTAACTAACGGCTGATTAAAGGGCTGCCACAGGGCTGACTACACGGCTGATTAAAGGGCTGTCCACAGGGCTGACTACAGGGCTGACTAAAGGGCTGACTACAGGGCTGACTAAAGGGCTGACCACAGTGCTGACTAAAGGGCTGACTAAAGGGCTGACTAAAGACTAAAGGCAGGGCTGACTACAGGGCTGACTAAAGGGTTGACTAAAGGGCTGACTAAAGGGCTGACTAAAGAGCTGACTAAAGGGCTGACTAAAGGGCTGACTAAAGGGCTGACTAAAGAGCTGACTAAAGGGCTGACTAAAGGGCTGACTAAAGGGCTGACTAAAGGGCTGACTAAAGAGCTGAAAAGGGCTGACTAAAGGGCTGACTAAAGGGCTGACTAAAGAGCTGACTAAAGGCTGACTAAAGGGCTGACTAAAGGCCGTCCACAGGGCTGACTACAGGGCTGACTAAAGGGCCATCCACAGGGCTGACTACAGGGTTGACTACAGGGCTGTCCACAGGGCTGAAAGGGCTAAAGGGCTGACTAAAGGGCTGACTAAAGGGCTGACTAAAGGGCTGAGCTGACTAAAGGGCTGACTAAAGGGCTGACTAAAGGGCTGACTAAAGGCCGTCCACAGGGCTGACTACAGGGCTGACTAAAGGGCTGGGCTGACTACAGGGCTGACTAAAGGGCTGACTACAGGGCTGACTAAAGGGCTGACTAAAGGGCTGACTAAAGGGCTGTCCACTGACTAAAGAGCTGACTAAAGGGCTGACTAAAGGGCTGACTAAAGGGCTGACCAAAGTCCACAGGGCTGACTACAGGGCTGACTAAAGGGCTGTCTACAGGGCTCCACAGGGCTGACTAAAGGGCTTGACTACAGGGCTGTCCACAGGGCTGACTAAAGGGCTGACTTAAGGGCTGACTAAAGGGCTGACTTACAGGGCTGACTAAAGAGCTGACTAAAGGGCTGACTAAAGCTGACTAAAGGGCTGACTAAAGGGCTGACTAAGGGCTGACTAAAGGGCTGACTTCAGGGCTGACTAAAGGGCTGACTAAAGGGACTAAAGGGCTGACTAAAGGGCTGACTAAACTAAAGGGCTGACTAAAGGGCTGACCACAGGGCTGACTAAAGGGCTGACTAAAGGGCTGACTAAAGGGCTGAAAGGGCTACAAAGGGCTGACTAAAGGGCTGACTTCAGGGCTGACTAAAGAGCTGACTAAAGGGCTGACTAAAGGGCTGACTAAAGGGCTGACTAAAGGGCTGACTAAAGGGCTGACTAAAGAGCTGACTAAAGAGCTGACTAAAGGGAAAACTAAAGAGCTGACTAAAGGGCTGACTAAAGGCTGACTAAAGGGCTGACTAAAGGGCTGACTAAAGGGCTGACTACAGGGCTGACCACAGGGCTGACTACAGGGCTGACTAAAGGGCTGTCCACAGGGATGACTACAGGGCTGAGGGCTGAAAAGGGCTGACTACAGGGCTGACTAAAGGGCTGATTAAAGGGATGACTGTCCACAGGGCTGACTACAGGGCTGACTAAAGGGCTGACTAAAGGGCTGATTAAAGGGATGACTAAAGGGCTGTCCACAGGGCTGACTAAAGGGCTGACTAAAGGGCTGTCTACAGAGATGTCCACCGGGCTGACTAAAGGGCTGTCTGCAGAGCTGTCCACAGTGCTGACTACAGGGCTGTCTTACAGAGCTGTCCACAGGGCTGCCTATAGGGCTGTCCACACGGCTGTCCACAGGGCTAACTAAAGGGCTGCCACAGGGCTGACTACAAGGGCTGATTAAAGGGCTGTCCACAGGGCTGACTACAGGGCTGACTAAAGGGCTGACTACAGGGCTGACTAAAGGGCTGACCACAGTGCTGACTAAAGGGCTGACTAAAAGGGCTGACTACAGGGCTGACTACAGGGCTGACTAAAGGGTTGACTAACTAGGGCTGACTAAAGGGCTGACTAAAGAGCTGACTAAAGGGCTGACTAAAGGGCTGACTAAAGGGCTGACTAAAGAGCTGACTAAAGGGCTGACTAAAGGGCTGACTAAAGGGCCGTCCACAGGGCTGACTACAGGGCTGACTAAAGGGCCATCCACAGGGCTGACTACAGGGTTGACTACAGGGCTGTCCACAGGGCTGACTAAAGGGCTGACTAAAGGGCTGACTAAAGGGCTGACTAAAGGGCTGACTAAAGAGCTGACTAAAGGGCTGACTAAAGGGGCTGACTAAAGGGCTGACTAAAGGGCTGACTAAAGGGCTGACTAAAAGGGCTGACTACTGGGCTGACTAAAGGGCTGTCCACAGGGCTGACTACAGGGCTGACTAAAGGGCCGTCCACAGGGCTGACTACAGGGTTGACTACAGGGCTGTCCACAGGGCTGACTAAAGGGCTGACTAAAGGGCTGACTAAAGGGCTGACTAAAGAGCTGACTAAAGGGCTGACTAAAGGGCTGACTAAAGGGCTGACTAAAGGGCTGACTAAAGTCCACAGGGCTGACTAAAGGGCTGACTACAGGGCTGACTAAAGGGCTGACTAAAGGGCTGACTAAACTAAAGGGCTGACTAAAGGGCTGAGAGCTGACTAAAGGGCTGACTAAAGGGCTGACTAAAGGGCCGTCCACAGGGCTGACTACAGGGCTGACTAAAGGGCCATCCACAGGGCTGACTACAGGGTTGACTACAGGGCTGTCCACAGGGCTGACTAAAGGGCTGACTAAAGGGCTGACTAAAGGGCTGACTAAAGGGCTGACTAAAGAGCTGACTAAAGGGCTGACTAAAGGGCTGACTAAACTAAAGGGCTGGGCTGACTAAAGGGCCGTCCACAGGGCTGACTACAGGGCTGACTAAAGGGCTGTCCACTGACTAAAGGGCTGACTAAAGGGCTGACTATGCCTACAGGGCTGACTAAAGGGCTGACTACAGGGCTGACTAAAGGGCTGTCCACAGGGCTGACTACAGGGCTGACTAAAGGGCTGACTAAAGGGCTGACTAAAGGGCTGATTAAAGGGCTGACTAAACTAAAGGGCTGTCCACAGGGCTGACTAAAGGGCTGACTAACTAAAGGGCTGTCTGACAGACTAAAGCTGTCACAGGGCTGACTAAGGGCTGACTAAAGGGCTGTCCACAGGGCTGACTACAGGGCTGTCTGACAGAGCTGTCCACAGGGCTGTCTAAAGGGCTGTAAAGGGCTGCAGAGCTGTCCACAGGGCTGGGCTGACTACTACAAAGGGCTGTCCACAGGGCTGACTAGGGCTGGGCTCCACAGGGCTGACTAATTAAAGGGCTGTCCACAGGGCTGTCCACAGGGCTGACTAAAGGGCTGACCACAGTACTAAAGGGCTGCTGACTAAGGGCTGACTAAAGGGCTGTCCACAAAGGGCTGACTAAAGGGCTGACTAAAGGGCTGACTAAAGGGGGCTGACTAAAGGGCTGAAAAGGGGCTGACTACAGGGCTGACTAAAGGGCTGACTCCTACAGGGCTGACCACAGGCTAAAAAGGGCTGACTAAAGGGCTGACTAAAGGGCTGACTAAAGGGCTGACTACTGACTAAAGGCTGACTAAAGGGCTGACTAAACTAAAGCTGTCTAAGGGCTGACTACAGGGCTGACTACCATCCAGGGCTGACTAAAGGGCTGTCCACAGGGCTGACTAAAGGGCTGACTAAAGGGCTGACTAAAGGGCTGACTAAAGGGCTGACTAAAGGGACTAAAGGGCTGACTAAAGGGCTGACTAAAGGGCTGACTAAAGGGCTGACTAAAGGGCTGACTAAACAGGGCTGACTAAAGGGCCGTCCACAGGGCTGACTACAAGGGCTGGGCTGACTAAAGGGCTGTCCATCCTGTCCACAGGGCTGACTACAGGGACTAAAGGGCTGACTAAAGGGCTGACTAAAGGGCTGACTGACTAAAGGGCTGACAGGGCTGGGCTGACTAAAGGGCTGACAGGGCTGACTAAAGGCTGCTGACTACAGGGCTGACTAAAGGGCTGATTAAAAGGGCTGACTAAAGGGCTGACTAAAGGGCTGACTAAAGGGCTGACTAAAGGGCTACTAAAGGGCTGTCTACAGAGCTGTCACAGGGCTGACTAAAGGGCTGTCCACAGGGCTGACTACAGGGCTGTCTACAGAGCTGTCCACAGGGCTGTCTAAAGTGGCTGTCTGCAGAGCTGTCCACAGGGCTGACTACAGGGCTGTCCACAGAGCTGTCCACAGGGCTGACTAAAGGGCTGTCCACAGGGCTGTCCACATGGCTAACTAAAGGGCTGATACAGGGCTGACTACAAGGCTGATTAAAGGGCTGTCCACAGGGCTGACTACAGGGCTGACTAAAGGGCTGACTACAGGGCTGACTAAAGGGCTGACTAAAGGGCTGACTAAAGGGCTGACTAAAGGGCTAACTAAAGGGCTGCCACAGGGCTGACTACAAGGCTGATTAAAGGGCTGTCCACAGGATTTTCTACAGAGCTGTCCATAGGGCTGACTAAAGGGCTGACTACGGGGCTGACTACAGGGCTGACTACAGGGCAAACCACAAGTCTGACTGCAGGGCTGTCCACCGGCCTGACTATAGGTCTGACCACAGGGCTGACCACAGGGCTGCCACAGGGCTGACTACGGGGCTGAATACAGGGCTGACTACGGGGCTGAATACAGGGCTGAATACAGGGTTTCTCACACTCAACAGTTTCCCGTTTAATTGCTTAAGTTACGTCACTGATTGGCCAAATCAGTCACATTCCTGCTTTCCCATCTTCCAATGTGTCTCTGTTATAAAAGAAAAGCTGAAAACCTAAGGCCCTTGAATACTACCGCTGAATACTCCGCTGAATACTACCGCAGAATACTACCACCGAATAATACCACTGAGTACTACCACTGAATACTACCACTGAGTACTAACACTGAATATTACCGCTGAATACTATCACTGAATACTACCACTGAATACTATCGCTGAATACTACCGCTGAATACTACCGCTGAGTACTACCGCAGAATACTACCACCGAATAATACCACTGAGTACTACCACTGAATACTACCACTGAGTACTAACACTGAATATTACCGCTGAATACTATCGCTGAATACTACCACTGAATACTACCGCTGAATACTACCGCTGAATACTACCACTGAATACTACCGCTGAATACTACCACTGAGTACTAACACTGAATATTACCGCTGAATACTACCACTGAATAATACTGCTGAATAATACCACCAAATAATACCACTGAGTACTATCGCTGAATACTACCGCTGAATACTACCGCTGAATACTACCGCTGAATACTACCGCTGAATACTACCGCTGAATACTACCAGTGAATACTACAGCTGAATACTATCGCTGCATACTACCGCTGAATACTAACGCTGAATAATACAGCTGAATACTACCACTGAGTACTACCGCTGAGTACTACCGCTGAGTACTACCGCTGAATACTACCGCTGAATACTACCACTGAGTACTAACACTGAATATTACCGCTGAATACTACCACTGAAAAATACCGCTGAATAATACCACCGAATAATACCACTGAGTACTATCGCTGAATACTATCGCTGAATACTAACGCTGAATACTACCGCTGAATACTACCGCTGAATACTACCGCAGAATACTACCGCTGAATACTATCGCTGAATACTACCGCTGAATACTACCGCTGAATACTACCAGTGATTTCTACCGCTGAATACTATCGCTGAATACTACCGCTGAATACTACCGCTGAATACTACCGCTGAGTACTACCGCTGAATACTATCGCTGAATACTACCGCTGAATACTACCGCTGACTACTACCGCTGAATACTACCGCTGAATACTATCACTGAATACTAACGCTGAATAATACAGCTGAATACTACCGCTGAGTACTATCGCTGAATACTACCGCTGAATACTATCACTGAATACTAACACTGAGTACTACCACTGAATACTACCGCTGAATACTACCACTGAGTACTATCGCTGAATACTACCGCTGAATACTATCACTGAATACTAACGCTGAATAATACAGCTGAATACTACCGCTGAGTACTATCGCTGAATACTACCGCTTAATACTACCGCTGAATACAACCAGTGAATACTACCGCTGAATACTACCGCTGAGTACTACCACTGAATACTACCGCTGAGTACTACCACTGAATACTAACGCTGAATACTACCGCTGAATACTACCGCTGAATACTACCAGTGAATTCTACTGCTGAATACTATCGCTGAATACTACTGCTGCTGAATACTACCGCTGAATAATACCGCTGAATACTACCAGTGAATACTACCGCTGAATACTACCAGTGAATACTACCGCTGAATACTACTGCTGAATACTACCAGTGAATACTACCGCTGGATACTACCGCTGAATACTACCAATACTGAATACTACCAGTGAATACTACTGCTGAATACTACCAGTGAATACTACCAGTGAATACTACTGCTGAATACTACCAGTGAATACTACCACTGAATACTACCAGTGAATACTACCGCTGAATACTACCAGTGAATACTACCGCTGAATACTACCAGTGAATACTACCGCTGAGTACTACCACTGAATACTACCGCTGAATACTACCGCTGAATACTACCAGTGAATACTACCGCTGAATACTACCAGTGAATACTACCGCTGAATACTACCGCTGAATACTACTGCTGAGTACTACCAGTGAATACTACCAGTGAATACTACCGCTGAATACTACTGCTGAGTACTACCAGTGAATACTACCAGTGAATACTACCGCTGAATACTACCAGTGAATACTACCGCTGAATACTACCGCTGAATACTACTGCTGAGTACTACCGCTGAATACTACCAGTGAATACTACCAGTGAATACTACCGCTGAATACTACCGCTGAGTACTACCGCTGAATACTACCACTGAATGAACCTATTATTAACCAGTAATACAGGTCTTTGTGACTCAACACTCCGAGTGTCAAACATAAAAAGGGTCTGGGACTATGTCTACCAGCCCCCACCAAACTACTCTGATTCGGCCACAGTGATCAAGCTGATTTGTTGTGTAACACAAAAACGAATGCCTCCCACTCTCCAAGTCAGATGGCAGGCAGGGTATTATAATACCAGCTGTGATGCTAGGTAGCGTAGCAGCTAATAACACTGAAGGTGGGAGTGGGAATGGTGTGGAAACACTACTGTTGCTTCCGCTGCAGCCATAGGATAGTGGGTGGTGTTACCCTACAGCAAGCTGCCAAAAAAGAGAGGAGATGGGATGGGAGAGAGAGAGAGAGAGAGAGAGAGAGAGAGAGAGAGAGATGGAAGAGAGAGGAAGAGATGGAAGAGAGAGAGAGAGAGATGTAGAGAGAGAGGGAGAGATGGAAGAGAGAGAGGGAGAGATGGAAGAGAGAGAGAGAGAGAGAGAGAGATGGAAGAGAGAGGGAGAGATGGAAGAGAGAGAGAGAGATGGAAGAGGGAGAGAGAGATGGAAGAGAGAGAGAGATGGAAGAGAGAGAGATGGGAGAGAGAGAGATGGAATAGAGAGTGAGAGAGAGAGATGGAAGAGAAAGAGAGAGAGATGTAAGAGAGAGAGATGTAAGAGAGAGAGAGATGGGGACAAACACCTGCCTGGATGTGACAGCATTCCCTCCCCCGTATGCCCCCCTAGGCACAACTATGAACACATAACCAACAAAAACGGGTCACAACTCCTGCAGCTCTGTCGCACGCTGGGTATGTACATAGTCAATGGTAGGCTTCGAGGGGACTCCTATGGTAGGTACACCTATAGCTCATCTCTTGGCAGTAGTACTGTAGACTACTTTATCACTGACCTCAACCCAGAGTCTCTCAGAGCGTTCACAGTCAGCCCACAGACACCCCTATCAGACCACATGCAAAATCTCAGTCTACCTAAACAGAGCAATACTCAATCATGAGGCATCAAAGCCAAAGGAACTGAGTAACATTGAGAAATGCTATAGATGGAAGGAATGCAGTTTGGAAACCTACCAAAAAACAATTAGGCAACAACAAATTCAATCCCTTTTAGACAATTTCCTGGGTAAAACGTTCCACTGTAATAGTGAAGGTGTAAACTTGTCAGTAGAAAATCTTAACAGTATATTTGACCTCTCAGCTTCCCTATCAAATCTAAAAAATATCAAATAGAAAACCGAAGAAAATTAACAACAATGACAAATGGTTTGATGAAGAATGCAAAAATCTAAGAAAGAAATTGAGAAACCTGTCCAACCAAAAACATAGAGTCCCGGAAAACCTGAGTCTACGCCTTCACTTTAGTGAATCACTAAAACAATACAGAAATACACTACGGAAAAAGAAGGAACAGCATGTCAGAAATCAGCTCAATGTAATTGAAGAATCCATAGACTCTAACCACTTCTGGGAAAATTGGAAAACACTAAACAAACAACAACACGAAGAATTATCTATTCAAAATGGAGATGTATGGGTAAACCACTTCTCCAATCTTTTTGGCTCTATAACAAAGAATAAAGAGCAAAAACATATACATGATCAAATACAGATCTTAGAATCAACTATTAAAGACTACCAGAACCCACTGGATTCTCCAATTACATTGAATGAGTTACAGGACAAAATAAAAACCCTCCAACCCAAAAAGGCCTGTGGTGTTTGTCAGGATTTGGCCAGGGTTGTTCCGGGTTTTGGTCACTAGATGCCCCCATTGTGCTTTTTGACCTCATGTTTTTTCCCTTGTTCCCCATTATTATTTGCACCTGTCCTGTGCCTCGTTTCCCCTGATTGTATTTAAACCCTTAGTTTCCCTCAGTTCTGTGCTCTGTGTTTGTATGTTAGCACCCAGCCCTAGTGTTCTGTGTATTCTTGTCGATTCCGGTGGATGCTCTTGTGGAATTCTGTTTTTGTTTTTGAGTATCTCTTGAGGCTTTTTTGTGCTATTCCTACCACCTTTTGGATTTGCCATTTTTGTATTGAAGGACTTCTCCTTTTTACTTTATTAAATACACCGTCTTAAGTACTGCTGTGTCTGCCTCATCTTCTGGGTTCTGCTGACTATTCGTGGCTCAGTTGGTTAAGTGACTGTTTCTCACTCTGGAGACCCAGGTTCGTAACTGGGTCCTGACAGTGTTGATGGTATCCTCAATGAAATGATCAAATATACAGACAACAAATTCCAATTGGCTATACTAAAACTCTTTAACATCATCCTTACTCTGGCATCTTCCCCAATATTTGGAACCAAGGACTGATCACCCCAATCCACAAAAATGGAGACAAATTTGACCCCAATAACTACCGTGGAATATGCGTCAACAGTAACCTTGGGAAAATCCTCTGCATTATCATTAACAGCAGACTCGTGCACTTCCTCAATGAAAACAATGTACTGAGCAAATGTCAAATTGGCTTTTTACCAAATTACCGTACAACAGACCATGTATTCACCCTGCACACCCTAATTGACAACCAAACAAACCAAAACAAAGGCAAAGTCTTCTCATGCTTTGTTGATTTCAAAAAGCCTTCGACTCAATTTGGCATGAGGGTCTGCTATACAAACTGATGGAAAGTGGTGTTGGGGGTAAAACATACAACATCATCAAATCCATGTACACAAACAACAAGTGTGCGGTTAAAATTGGCAGAAAACACACAAATTTCTTCACACAGGGTCGTGGGGTTAGACAGGGATGCAGCTTAAGCCCCACCCTCTTCAACATATATATCAACGAACTGGCGCGGGCACTAGAAAAGTCTGCAGCACCCGGCCTCACCCTACTAGAATCTGAAGTCAAATGTCTGCTGTTTGCTGATGATCTGGTGCTTCTGTCACCAACCAAGGAGGGCCTACAGCAGCACCTATATCTTATGCACAGATTCTGTCAGACCTGTGCCCTGACAGTAAATCTCAGTAAGACCAAAATAATGGTGTTCCAAAAAGGTCCAGTCACCAGGACCACAAATACAAATTCCATCTCGACACTGTTGCCCTAGAGCACACAAAAAACTATGCGTACCTTGGCCTAAACATCAGCGCCACAGGTAACTTCCACAAAGCTGTGAACGATCTGAGAGACAAGGCAAGAAGGGCATTCTATGCCATCAAAAGGAACATAAATTTCAACATACCAATTAGGATTTGGCTAAAAATACTTGAATCAGTCATAGAGCCCATTGCCCTTTATGGTTGTGAGGTCTGGGGTCCGCTCACCAACCAAGACTTTACAAAATGGGACAAACACCAAATTGAGACTCTGCACGCAGAATTCTGCAAAAATATCCTCCGTGTACAACGTAGAACACCAAATAATGCATGCAGAGCAGAATTAGGCCGATACCCACTAATTATCAAAATCCAGAAAATAGCTGTTAAATTCTATAACCACCTAAAAGGAAGCAATTCCCAAACCTTCCACAACAAAGCCATCACCTACAGAGAGATGAACCTGGAGAAGAGTCCCCTAAGCAAGCTGGTCCTGGGGCTCTGTTCACAAACACACCCTACAGAGCCCCATGACAGCAGCACAATTAGTCACAACCAAATCATGAGAAAACAAAAAGATAATTACTTGACACTTTGGAAAGAATTAACAAAAAAACAGAGCAAATTAGAATGCTATTTGGCCCTACACAGAGAGTACACAGCGGCAGAATACCTGACCACTGTGACTGACCCAAAATTAAGGAAAGCTTTGACTATGTACAGACTCAGCGAGCATAGCCTTGCTATTGAGAAAGGCCGCCGTAGGCAGACATGGCTCTCAAGAGAAGACAGGCTATATGCTCACTGCCCACAAAATGAGGTGGAAACTGAGCTGCACTTCCTAACCTCCTGCCCAATGTATGACCATATTAGAGAGACATATTTCCCTCAGATTACACAGATCCACAAAGAATTCGAAAACAAATCAAATTTTGAAAAACTCCCATATCTACTGGGTGAAATTCCACAGTGTGCCATCAGAGCAGCAAGATTTGTGACCTGTTGCCACGAGAAAAGGGCAACCAGTGAGGAACAAACACCATTGTAAATACAACCCATATCTATGCTTATTTATTTTATCTTGTGTCCCTTACCATTTGTACCTTGTAAAAACACTGTATATATATATATATAATATGACATTTGTAATGTCTTTATTGTTTTGAAACTTCTGTATGTGTGATGTCTACTGTTAATTTTTATTGTTTACCTTACTTGCTTTGGCAATGTTAACATATGTTTCCCATGCCAATAAAGCCCCTTGAATTGAATTGAATTGAATTGAGATGTAAGAGAGAGAGAGAGATGGAAGAGAGAGAGATGGAAGAGAGAGAGATGGAAGGGAGAGAGATGGAAGAGAGAGAGAGATGGAAGAGAGAGATGGAAGAGAGAGAGAGAGATGGAAGAGAGAGAGAGAGAGAGAGAGATGGAAGAGAGAGAGAGAGAGATGGAAGAGAGAGATGGAAGAGAGAGAGGGAAGAGAGAGAAGGACGAGGGAGAGAGAGAGATGGAAGAGAGAGAGATGGAAGAGAGAGATGGAAGAGAGAGAGAGATGGAAGAGAGAGAGAGAGAGATGGAAGAGAGAGAGATGGGAGAGAGATGGAAGAGAGAGAGATGGAAGAGAGAGATGGAAGAGGGAGAGAGAGATGGAAGAGAGAGATGGAAGAGAGAGATGGAAGAGAGAGAGAGATGGAAGAGAGAGAGAGAGAGATGGAAGAGAGAGGGAATAGAGAGAGATGGAAGAGAGAGAGATGGAAGAGAGAGATGGAAGAGAGAGATGGAAGAGAGAGATGGAAGAGAGAGATGGAAGAGAGAGATGGAAGAGAGATGGAAGAGAGAGATGGGAGAGAGATGGAAGAGGAAGAGAGAGAGATGGAAGAGAGAGAGAGATGGAAGAGAGAGAGAGAGATGGAAGAGAGAGAGATGGAAGAGAGAGATGGAAGAGAGAGATGGGAGAGAGAGATGGGAGAGAGAGGAATGGAATAGAGAGAGATGGAAGAGAAAGAGAGAGAGATGGAAGAGAGAGAGAGATGGAAGAGAGAGAGAGAGAGATGGAAGAGAGAGAGAGAGATGGAAGAGAGAGAGAGATGGAAGAGAGCGATGGAAGAGAGAGAGTGATGGAAGAGAGAGAGCAATGGACGAGAGAGAGAGATGGAAGAGAGAGAGAGAGATGGATGGAAGAGAAAGAAAGAAAGAAAGAAAGAGGGAGAGAGAAAGAGAGGGAGAGAGAGAACAAACAGCAAAAACATATACAGTGGGGAGGACAAGTATTTGATACACTGCCGATTTTGCAGGTTTTCCTTCTTACAAAGCATGTAGAGGTCTGTAATTTTCATCATAGGTACACTTCAACTGTGAGAGACGGAATCTAAAACAAAAATCCAGAAAATCACATTGTATGATTTTTAAGTAATTAATTTGCATTTTATTGCACGACATAAGGATTTGATCACCTACCAACCAGTAATAATTCCGGCTCTCACAGACCTGTTAGTTTTTCTTTAACCTGTTGATGCTCTGGGGGCGCAATTTCATTTTTGGATGAAAAACGTTCCCGTTTTAAACAAGATATTTTGTCACAAAAAGATGCTCGACTATGCATATAATTGCTACCGTTCGAAAGAAAACACTCTGACGTGTCCAGAAATACAAAGATCTTCTCTGTGCGTGCCCTAAAACGTGAGCTTCAGGCAAAACCAAGATGAGATGGCATCCAGGAAATGACAAGGATTTTTGAGGCTCTGTTTTTCATTATCTCCTTATATGGCTGTGAACAAAAGAGGAACGAGCCTGCCCTTTCTGTCATTTCCCCAAGGTGTCTGCAGCATTGTGACGTATTTGTGGGCAGATCATTGGAAGATTGACCATAACAGACCACATTTACCACGTGTCCGCCCGGTGTCCTGCGCCGAAATTGGTGCGCAAAGTCACCTGCCAGTATTTTTCCATGGGACACAGAGAGGAAAGCAAGCTTCCACGAACTGCATGTCAATGAAGAGATATGTGAAAAAACACCTTGAGGATTGATTCCAAACAACGTTTGCCATGTTTCGGTCGATATTATGTAGTTAATCCGGAAAAGTTTCACGTTGTAGGTGACTGCATTTTCTCCTACCAGACGCAATGTAGAAAACGGAACGATTTCTCCTACACACAGACGCTTTCAGGAAACACTGCGCATTTGGTATGTGGCTGGGAGTCTCCTCATTGAAAACATCAGAAGCTCTTCAAAGGTAAATGATTTTATTTATTTGGTTATCTGGTTTTTGTGAAAATGTTGCGTGCTACATGCTACACAAAATGCTATGCTAGCTTTGCATACTCTTACACAAATTAGTCAATTTCTATGGTTCAAAAGCATATTTTGAAAATCTGAGATGACAGTGTTGTTAAGAAAAGGCTAAGCTTGAGAGCAAACGCATTATTTTAATTTTATTTGCGATTTTCAGAAATCGTTAACGTTGCTTTATGCTAATGAGCCTGAGGCTTTAGTCACAAACCCGGATCCGGGTTGGGGATTTTCAAGAAGTTAAGAAGGCCTCCTGTTCTCCACTCATTACCTGTATTAACTGCACCTGTTTGAACTTGTTACCTGTATAAAAGACACCTATCCACACACTCAATCAAACAGACTCCAACCTCTCCACAATGGCCAAGACCAGAGAGCTGTGTAAGGACATCAGGGATAAAATTGTAGACCTGCACAAGGCTGGGATAAGCTACAGGACAATAGGCAAGCAGCTTGGTGAGAAGGCAACAACTGTTGGCACAATTATTAGAGAATGGAAGAAGTTCAAGATGACGGTCAATCACCCTCGGTCTGGGGCTCCATGCAAGATCTCACCTCGTGGGGCATCAATGATCATGAGGATGGTGAGGGATCAGCCCAGAACTACACGGCAAGACCAGGTCAATGACCTGAAAAGAGCTGGGACCACAGTCTCAAAGAAAAACATTAGAAACAAACTACGCCGTCATGGATTAAAATCCTGCAGCGCACGCAAGGTCCCCCACTCAAGCCAGCGCATGTCCAGGCCCATCTGAAGTTTGCCAATGACCATCTGGATGATCCAGAGGTGGAATGGGAGACGATCATGTGGTCTGATGACATTCGCCGTGTTTAGAGGAAGAAGAAGGATTAGTACAACCCCAAGAACACCATCCCAACCGTGAAGCATGGAGGTGGAAACATCATTCTTTGGGGATGCTTTTCTGCAAAGGCACCAGGACGACTGCACCGTATTGAGGGGAGGATGGATGGGGCCATGTATCGCGAGATCTTGGCCAACAACCTCCTTCCTTCAGTAAGAGCATTGAAGATGGGTCCTGGCTGGGTCTTCCAGCATGACAACGACCCGAAACACAAAGAGTGGCAACTAAGGACTGGCTCCGTAAGAAGCATCTCATGGTCCTGGAGTGGCCTAGCCAGTCTCCAGACCTGAACCCAATAGAAAATCTTTGCAGGGAGCTGAAAGGCCGTACTGCAAAGCGACAGCCCCGAAACCTGAAGGATCTGGAGAAGGTCTGTATGGAGGAGTGGGCCAAAATCCCTGCTGCAGTGTGTGCAAGCCTGGTCAAGAACTACAGGAAACGTATGATCTCTGTAATTGCAAAAAAAAGGTTTCTGTACCAAATATTAAGTTCTGCTTTTCTGATGTATCAAATACTATTGTCATGCAATAAAATGCAAATGAATTACTTAAAAATCATAAAAATCATACAATGTGATTTTCTGGATTTTTGATTTCAAAATGTCATAGTTGAAGTGTAACTATGATGAAAATTACAGGCCTCTCATCTTTTTAAGTGGGAGAACTTGCACATTGTGTGGCTGACTAAATACTTTTTTGCCCCGCTGTATCTGTCTCCCTCTCTCTCCCTGTCTCCTCTCAGTAGGCCTATCTGTTTCCCTCTCTCCCTGTCTCCTCTCAGTAGGCCTATCTGTCTCCCTCTCTCTCCCTGTCTCCTCTCAGTAGGCCTATCTGTCTCCCTTTCTCCCGCTGTCTCCTCATAGTAGGTCTATCTCTGTCCATCTCTCCTTTCAGTAGACCGATCTCTCCATCTCTCTCCTTCTCTCAGTAGGCCTATCTCTCTCGCTCTGTCTCCATCTCTCCTTCTCTCAGTAGGCCTATCTCTCTCCCTCTGTCTCCATCTCTCCTTCTCTCAGTAGGCCTATCTCTCTCCCTCTGTCTCCATCTCTCCTTCTCTCAGTAGGCCTATCTCTCTCCCTCTGTCTCCATCTCTCCTTCTCTCAGTAGGCCTATCCCTCTCCCTCTGTCTCCATCTCTCCTTCTCTCAGTAGGCCTATCTCTCTCCTTCTGTCTCCATCTCTCTATCTCTCAGTAGACCTATCTCTCTCCCTCTGTCCATATCTCCTTCTCTCAGTAGGCCTATCTCTCTCCCTCTGTCTCCATCTCTCCATCTCTCAGTAGACCTATCTCTCTCCCTCTGTCTCCATCTCTCCTTCTCTCAGTAGGCCTATCTCTCTCCCTCTGTCCATCTCTACTTCTCTCATTAGGCCTATCCCTCTCCCTCTGTCACCATCTCTCCATCTCTCCTTCTCTCAGTAGGCCTATCTCTCTCCCTCTGTCTCCTTCTCTCCATCTCTCCTTCTCTCAGTAGACCTATCTCTCTCCCTCTGTCTCCATCTCTCCTTCTCTCAGTAGGCCTATCTCTCTCCCTCTGTCCATATCTCCTTCTCTCAGTAGGCCTATCTCTCTCCCTCTGTCTCCATCTCTCCTCTCCTTCTCTCAGTAGGCCTATCTCTCTCCTCTGTCTGTCTCCATCTCTCCTTCTCTCAGTAGGCCAGTCTCTCTCCCTCTGTCACCATCTCTCCTTCTCTCAGTAGGCCTATCTCTCTCCCTCTGTCTCCATCTCTCCTTCTCTCAGTAGGCCTATCTCTCTCCCTCTGTCTCCATCTCTCCTTCTCTCAGTAGGCCTATCTCTCTCCCTCTGTCTCCATCTCTCCATCTCTCTCCTTCTCTCAGTAGGCCTATCTCTCTCTACAATGTGCAAATGGTAAAGGACACAAGATAAAATAAATAAGCATAGATATGGGTTGTATTTACAATGGTGCGTGTTCTTCACTGGTTGCCCTTTTCTCGTGGCAACAGGTCACAAATCTTGCTGCTCTGATGGCACACTGTGGAATTTCATGCAGTAGATATGGGAGTTTTTCAAAATTGGATTTGTTTTCGAATTCTTTGTGGATCTGTGTAATCTGAGGGAAATATGTCTCTCTAATATGGTCATACATTGGGCAGGAGGTTAGGAAGTGCAGCTCAGTTTCCACCTCATTTTGTGGGCAGTGAGCACATAGCCTGTCTTCTCTTGAGAGCCATGTCTGCCTACGGCGGCCTTTCTCAATAGCAAGGCTATGCTCGCTGAGTCTGTACATAGTCAAAGCTTTCCTTAATTTTGGGTCAGTCACAGTGGTCAGGTATTCTGCCGCTGTGTACTCTCTGTGTAGGGCCAAATAGCATTCTAGTTTGCTCTGTTTTTTTGTTAATTCTTTCCAATGTGTCAAGTAATTATCTTTTTGTTTTCTCATGATATGGTTGGGTCTAATTGTGCTGCTGTCATGGGGCTCTGTAGGGTGTGTTTGTGAACAGAGCCCCAGGACCAGCTTGCTTAGGGGACTCTTCTCCAGGTTCATCTCTCTGTAGGTGATGGCTTTGTTGTGGAAGGTTTGGGAATCGCTTCCTTTTAGGTGGTTATAGAATTTAACAGCTCTTTTCTGGATTTTGATAATTAGTGGGTATCGGCCTAATTCTGCTCTGCATGCATTATTTGGTGTTCTACGTTGTACACGGAGGATATTTTTGCAGAATTCTGCGTGCAGAGTCTCAATTTGGTGTTTGTCCCATTTTGTGAAGTCTTGGTTGGTGAGCGGACCCCAGACCTCACAACCATAAAGGGCAATGGGCTCTATGACTGATTCAAGTATTTTTAGCCAAATCCTAATTGGTATGTTGAAATTTATGTTCCTTTTGATGGCATAGAATGCCCTTCTTGCCTTGTCTCTCAGATCGTTCACAGCTTTGTGGAAGTTACCTGTGGCGCTGATGTTTAGGCCAAGGTATGTATAGTTTTTTGTGTGCTCTAGGGCAACAGTGTCTAGATGGAATTTGTATTTGTGGTCCTGGTGACTGGACCTTTTTTGGAACACCATTATTTTGGTCTTACTGAGATTTACTGTCAGGGCCCAGGTTTGACGGAATCTGTGCATAAGATCTAGGTGCTGCTGTAGGCCCTCCTTGGTTGGTGACAGAAGCACCAGATCATCAGCAAACAGCAGACATTTGACTTCAGATTCTAGTAGGGTGAGGCCGGGTGCTGCAGACTTTTCTAGTGCCCGCTCCAGTACGTTGATATATATGTTGAAGAGGGTGGGGCTTAAGCTGCATCCCTGTCTAACCCCACGACCCTGTGTGAAGAAATTTGTGTGTTTTCTGCCAATTTTAACCGCACACTTGTTGTTTGTGTACATGGATTTGATGATGTTGTATGTTTTACCCCCAACACCACTTTCCATCAGTTTGTATAGCAGACCCTCATGCCAAATTGAGTCGAAGGCTTTTTTGAAATCAACAAAGCATGAGAAGACTTTGCCTTTGTTTTGGTTTGTTTGGTTGTCAATTAGGGTGTGCAGGGTGAATACATGGTCTGTTGTACGGTAATTTGGTAAAAAGCCAATTTGACATTTGCTCAGTACATTGTTTTCATTGAGGAAGTGTACGAGTCTGCTGTTAATGATAATGCAGAGGATTTTCCCAAGGTTAATGTTGACGCATATTCCACGGTAGTTATTGGGGTCAAATTTGTCTCCATTTTTGTGGATTGGGGTGATCAGTCCTTGGTTCCAAATATTGGGGAAGATGCCAGAGCTAAGGATGATGTTAAAGAGTTTTAGTATAGCCAATTGGAATTTGTTGTCTGTATATTTGATCATTTCATTGAGGATACCATCAACACCACAGGCCTTTTTGGGTTGGAGGCTTTTTATTTTGTCCTTTAACTCATTCAATGTTATTAGAGAATCCAGTGGGTTCTGGTAGTCTTTAATAGTTGATTCTAAGATCTGTATTTGATCATGTATATGTTTTTGCTCTTTATTCTTTGTTATAGAGCCAAAAAGATTGGAGAAGTGGTTTACCCATACATCTCCATTTTGGATAGATAATTCTTCATGTTGTTGTTTGTTTAGTGTTTTCCAATTTTCCCAGAAGTGGTTAGAGTCTATGGAGTCTTCAATTACATTGAGCTGATTTCTGAGCTCTCCTTCTCTCAGTAGGCCTATCCCTCTCCCTCTGTCTCCATCTCTCCTTCTCTCAGTAGGCCTATCTCTCTCCCTCTGTCTCCATCTCTCCTCTCCTTCTCTCAGTAGGCCTATCTCTCTCAATCTGTCTCCATCTCTCAGTAGGCCTATCTCTCTCCCTCTGTCTCCATCTCTCCATCTCTCCTTCTCCCAGTAGGCCTATCTCTCTCCCTCTGTCTCTCTTTCTCCTTCTCTCCTTCTCTCAGTAGGCCTATCTCTCTCCCTCTATCCATCTCTCCTTCTCTCAGTAGGCCAATCTCTCTCCCTCTGTCCATATCTCCTTCTCTCAGTAGGCCTATCTCTCTCCCTCTGTCTCCATCTCTCCATCTCTCCTTCTCCCAGTAGGCCTATCTCTCTCCCTCTGTCTCTCTTTCTCCTTCTCTCCTTCTCTCAGTAGGCCTATCTCTCTCCCTCTATCCATCTCTCCTTCTCTCAGTAGGCCAATCTCTCTCCCTCTGTCCATATCTCCTTCTCTCAGTAGGCCTATCCCTCTCCCTCTGTCTCCATCTCTCCTTCTCTCAGTAGACCTATCTCTCTCAATCTGTCTCCATCTCTCAGTAGACCTATCTCTCCATCTCTCTCCTTCTCTCAGTAGGCCTATCTCTCTCCCTCTGTCTCCATCTCTCCTCTCCTTCTCTCAGTAGGCCTATCCCTCTCCCTCTGTCTCCATCTCTCCGTCTCTCAGTAGGCCTATCTCTCTCCTTCTGTCTCCATCTCTCTATCTCTCAGTAGGCCTATCTCTCTCCCTCTGTCTCCATCTCTCCTTCTCTCAGTAGACCTATCTCTCTCCCTCTGTCTCCATCTCTCCTTCTCTCAGTAGGCCTATCCCTCTCCCTCTGTCTCCATCTCTCCTTCTCTCAGTAGGCCTATCTCTCTCCTTCTGTCTCTATCTCTCCTTCTCTCAGTAGACCTATCTCTCTCCCTCTGTCTCCATCTCTCCTCTCCTCCTCTCAGTAGGCCTATCTCTCTCAATCTGTCTCCATCTCTCCATCTCTCCTTCTCTCAGTAGGTCTATCTCTCTCCCTCTGTCTCCATCTCTCCTTCTCTCAGTAGGCCTATCTCTCTCCTTCTGTCTCTATCTCTCCTTCTCTCAGTAGACCTATCTCTCTCCCTCTGTCTCCATCTCTCCATCTCTCCTTCTCTCAGTAGGTCTATCTCTCTCCCTCTGTCTCCATCTCTCCTTCTCTCAGTAGGCCTATCTCTCTCCTTCTGTCTCTATCTCTCCTTCTCTCAGTAGACCTATCTCTCTCCCTCTGTCTCCATCTCTCCATCTCTCCTTCTCTCAGTAGGCCTATCTCTCTCAATCTGTCTCCATCTCTCCATCTCTCCTTCTCTCAGTAGGTCTATCTCTCTCCCTCTGTCTCCATCTCTCCTTCTCTCAGTAGGCCTATCTCTCTCAATCTTCTCCATCTCTCTATCTCTCCTTCTCTCAGTAGGCCTATCTCTCTCCCTCTGTCTCCATCTCTCCATCTCTCCTTCTCTCAGTAGGTCTATCTCTCTCCCTCTGTCTCCATCTCTCCATCTCTCCTTCTCCCAGTAGGCCTATCTCTCTCCCTCTGTCACCATCTCTCCATCTCTCCTTCTCTCAGTAGGCCTATCTCTCTCCCTCTGTCACCATCTCTCCATCTCTCCTTCTCTCAGTAGGCCTATCTCTCCATCTCTGTCTCCATCTCTCCTTCTCTCAGTAGGCCTATCTCTCTCCCTCTGTCTCCTTCTCTCCATCTCTCCATCTCTCAGTACACCTATCTCTCTCCCTCTCTCCATCTCTCCTTCTCTCAGTAGGCCTATCTCTCTCCCTCTGTCTCCATCTCTCATCTCTCCTTCTCTCAGTAGGCCTATCTCTCTCCCTCTGTCTCCATCTCTCATCTCTCCTTCTCTCAGTAGACCAATCTCTCTCCCTCTGTCTCCATCTCTCCATCTCTCCTTCTCTCAGTAGACCTATCTCTCTCCCTCTGTCTCCATCTCTCCATCTCTCCTTCTCTCAGTAGGCCTATCTCTCTCCCTCTGTCTCCATCTCTCCATCTCTCCTTCTCTCTCTCAGTAGGCCCTATCTCTCTCCCTCTGTCTCCATCTCTCCATCTCTCCATCTCTCCTTCTCTCAGTAGGCCTATCTCTCTCCCTCTGTCTCCATCTCTCCATCTCTCCATCTCTCCTTCTCTCAGTAGGCCTATCTCTCTCCCTCTGTCTCGTTCTCTCCATCTCTCCTTCTCTCAGTAGACCTATCTCTCTCCCTCTGTCTCCATCTCTCCATCTCTCCTTCTCTCAGTAGGCCTATCTCCTTCTCTCAGTAGGCCTATCTCTCTCCCTCTGTCTCCTTCTCTCCTCTCTCCTTCTCTCAGTAGACCTATCTCTCTCCCTCTGTCTCCATCTCTCCATCTCTCCTTCTCTCAGTAGGCCTATCTCCTTCTCTCAGTAGGCCTATCTCTCTCCCTCTGTCTCCATCTCTCCTTCTCTCAGTAGACCTATCTCTCTCCCTCTGTCTCCATCTCTCCTTCTCTCAGTAGACCTATCTCTCTCCCTCTGTCTCCATCTCTCCTTCTCTCAGTAGACCTATCTCTCTCCCTCTGTCTCCATCTCTCCTTCTCTCAGTAGACCTATCTCTCTCCCTCTGTCACCATCTCTCCATCTCTCCTTCTCTCAGTAGGCCTATCTCTCTCCCTCTGTCACCATCTCTCCTTCTCTCAGTAGGCCTATCTCTCTCCCTCTGTCTCCATCTCTCCTTCTCTCAGTAGGCCTATCTCTCTCCCTCTGTCACCATCTCTCCATCTCTCCTTCTCTCAGTAGACCTATCTCTCTCCCTCTGTCTCCATCTCTCCATCTCTCCTTCTCTCAGTAGGCCTATCTCCTTCTCTCAGTAGGCCTATCGCTCTCCCTCTGTCTCCTTCTCTCCATCTCTCCTTCTCTCAGTAGACCTATCTCTCTCCCTCTGTCTCCCTCTCTCCCTTCTCTCAGTAGACCTATCTCTCTCCCTCTGTCTCCATCTCTCCTGCTCTCTCAGTAGACCTATCTCTCTCCCCTCTGTCTCCATCTCTCCATCTCTCCTTCTCTCAGTAGGCCTATCTCCTTCTCTCCATCTAGGCCTATCTCTCTCCCTATCTGTCTCCTTCTGTCTCATCTCTCCTTCTCTCAGTAGACCTATATCTTTCCCTCTGTCTCCATCTCTCCTTCTCTCAGTAGACCTATCTCTCTCCTCTGTCACCATCTCTCCATCTCTCCTTCTCTCAGTAGGCCTATCTCTCTCCCTCTGTCACCATCTCTCCTTCTCTCAGTAGGCCTATCTCTCTCCCTCTGTCACCATCTCTCCATCTCTCCTTCTCTCAGTAGGCCTATCTCTCTCCCTCTGTCACCATCTCTCCATCTCTCCTTCTCTCAGTAGGCCTATCTCTCTCCCTCTGTCTCCATCTCTCTATCTCTCAGTAGGCCTATCTCTCTCCCTCTGTCCATATCTCCTTCTCTCAGTAGGCCTATCTCTCTCCCTCTGTCTCCATCTCTCCATCTCTCCTTCTCTCAGTAGACCTATCTCTCTCCCTCTGTCTCCATCTCTCCATCTCTCCTTCTCTCAGTAGGCCTATCTCCTTCTCTCTCTGTCTCCATCTCTCCATCCTATCTCCTTCTCTCAGTAGGCCTATCTCTCTCCCTCTGTCTCCTTCTTTCCATCTCTCCTTCTCTCAGTAGACCTATCTCTCTCCCTCTATCCATCTCTCCTTCTCTCAGTAGGCCTATCTCTCTCCCTCTGTCACCATCTCTCCATCTCTCCTTCTCTCAGTAGACCTATCTCTCTCCCTCTGTCTCCATCTCTCCATCTCTCTTCTCTCAGTCCTCTCCTTCTCTCAGTAGGCCTATCTCTCTCCTCTGTCTCCTTCTCTCCATCTCTCCTTCTCTCAGTAGACCTATCTCTCTCCCTCTGTCTCCCTCTCTCCTTCTCTCAGTCCCTTCTCTCAGTCTCTCTCTCCCTCTGTCTCCATCTCTCCTTCTCTCAGTAGACCTATCTCTCTCCCTCTGTCTCCATCTCTCCATCTCTCCTTCTCTCAGTAGGCCTATCTCCTTCTCTCAGTAGGCCTATCTCTCTCCCTCTGTCTCCTTCTCTCCATCTCTCCTTCTCTCAGTAGACTCCTTCTCTCATATCTTCTCCCTCTGTCTCCATCTCTCCTTCTCTCAGTAGACCTATCTCTCTCCCTCTGTCACCATCTCTCCATCTCTCCTTCTCTCAGTAGGCCTATCTCTCTCCCTCTGTCACCATCTCTCCTTCTCTCAGTAGGCCTATCTCTCTCCCTCTGTCACCATCTCTCCATCTCTCCTTCTCTCAGTAGGCCTATCTCTCTCCCTCTGTCACCATCTCTCCATCTCTCCTTCTCTCAGTAGGCCTATCTCTCTCCCTCTGTCTCCATCTCTCTATCTCTCAGTAGGCCTATCTCTCTCCCTCTGTCCATATCTCCTTCTCTCAGTAGGCCTATCTCTCTCCCTCTGTCTCCATCTCTCCATCTCTCCTTCTCTCAGTAGACCTATCTCTCTCCCTCTGTCTCCATCTCTCCATCTCTCCTTCTCTCAGTAGGCCTATCTCCTTCTCTCAGTAGGCCTATCTCCTTCTCTCAGTAGGCCTATCTCCTTCTCTCAGTAGGCCTATCTCTCTCCTCTGTCTCCTTCTTTCATCTCTCCTTCTCTCAGTAGACCTATCTCTCTCCCTCTATCCATCTCTCCTTCTCTCAGTAGGCCTATCTCTCTCCCTCTGTCTCCATCTCTCCTTCTCTCAGTAGACCTATCTCTCTCCCTCTGTCACCATCTCTCCATCTCTCCTTCTCCCAGTAGGCCTATCTCTCTCCCTCTGTCACCATCTCTCATCTCCTTCTCTCAGTAGACCTATCTCTCTCCCTCTGTCTCCATCTCTCCATCTCTCCTTCTCTCAGTAGGCCTATCTCCTTCTCTCAGTAGGCCTATCTCTCTCCCTCTGTCTCCTTCTCTCCATCTCTCCTTCTCTCAGTAGGCCTATCTCTCTCCCTCTGTCACCATCTCTCCTTCTCTCAGTAGGCCTATCTCTCTCCCTCTATCACCATCTCTCCATCTCTCCTTCTCTCAGTAGGCCTATCTCTCTCCCTCTGTCACCATCTCTCCATCTCTCCTTCTCTCAGTAGGCCTATCTCTCTCCCTCTGTCTCCATCTCTATCTCTCAGTAGGCCTATCTCTCTCCCTCTCTCCATCTCTCCATCTCTCAGTAGGCCTATCTCTCTCCCTCTGTCTCCATCTCTCCATCTCTCCTTCTCTCAGTAGACCTATCTCTCTCCCTCTGTCTCCATCTCTCCATCTCTCCTTCTCTCAGTAGGCCTATCTCCTTCTCTCAGTAGGCCTATCTCCTTCTCTCATCCTATCTCCTTCTCTCAGTAGGCCTATCTCTCTCCCTCTGTCTCCTTCTCTCCATCTCTCCTTCTCTCAGTAGACCTATCTCTCTCCCTCTATCCATCTCTCCTTCTCTCAGTAGGCCTATCTCTCTCCCTCTGTCTCCATCTCTCCTTCTCTCAGTAGACCTATCTCTCTCCCTCTGTCTCCATCTCTCCATCTCTCCTTCTCTCCAGTAGGCCTATCTCCTCCCTCTGTCATCTCTCTCCTTCTCTCAGTAGGCCTATCTCTCTCCCTCTGTCTCCATCTCTCCCTCTCTCCTTCTCTCAGTAGACCTATCTCTCTCCCTCTGTCTCCTTCTCTCCATCTCTCCCTATCTCTCTCCCTATCCTCCATCTCCTTCTCTCAGTAGAGCCTATCTCTCTCCCTCTGTCTCCTTCTCTCCATCTCTCCTTCTCTCAGTAGACCTATCTCTCTCCCTCTGTCTCCATCTCTCCATCTCTCCTTCTCTCAGTAGGCCTATCTCCTTCTCTCAGTAGGCCTATCTCTCTCCCTCTGTCTCCTTCTCTCCATCTCTCCTTCTCTCAGTAGACCTATCTCTCTCCCTCTGTCTCCATCTCTCCATCTCTCCTTCTCTCAGTAGGCCTATCTCCTTCTCTCAGTTGGCCTATCTCTCTCCTCTGTCTCCATCTCTCCTTCTCTCAGTAGACCTATCTCTCTCCCTCTGTCTCCATCTCTCCTTCTCTCAGTAGACCTATCTCTCTCCCTCTGTCTCCTTCTCTCCATCTCTCCTTCTCTCAGTAGGTCTATCTCTCTCCCTCTGTCTCCATCTCTCCTTCTCTCAGTAGACCTATCTCTCTCCCTCTGTCTCCATCTCTCCTCTCCTTCTCTCAGTAGGCCTATCTCTCTCCCTCTGTCTCCTTCTCTCCATCTCTCCTTCTCTCAGTAGGTCTATCTCTCTCCCTCTGTCTCCATCTCTCCTCTCCTTCTCTCAGTAGGCCTATCTCTCTCCCTCTGTCTCCTTCTCTCCTTCTCTCAGTAGACCCATCTCTCCTTCTCTCAGCAGACCTAACTCTCTCCCTCTGTCTCCTTCTCTCCTTCTCTCAGTAGGCCTATCTCTCTCCCTCTGTCTCCATCTCTCCATCTCTCAGTAGACCTATCTCTCCACCCCTCCTGTGTCAGTGTCTCTCTCTCCTGAGTGCCAACAAATGTGCTTCTAATCAGAGCAGTGTGTGGTATATTTAACATTTCCCTAGGGTGGCCATTAATATTGCGCAAGGGGAGGGAGGGCTCTCACTGTCAAATTATGGGTGCGTTCCTCTGCCCAGGCGTTGCTGACACATTTCAGACCTCACAACACTTACGTATCATCTCACCATCTCATATAGCAATATGTCAGTCCATGAAACAGTCGACTAGATAGCACACAACCATTGGTTGATGCATGCAATGGAACAGGGAATGTGACCCATGTCTCAACCAGAGGCTGGTGGGAGGAGCTATAGGAGGACGGGCTCATTGCTCATTGGTTGGAATGGAATTAATGGAACAGAGTCAAACCTGATTCCCATTTGTTTGATGTGTTTGATAACGTTCCATGAATTCCATTCAACCATTACAATGAGCTCGTCTCCTATAGCTCCTCCCACCAGCCTCGTCTGGGCTCAACGCAGCCAAAATGCCCTAATCACTCAATTAGAATCAATGGTGAACAATTTGAGTTGTGGAGGGACACAGTCCTGGTGTCGTGTTTCTGCCTAGGCCTTAAATTATCAAAATATGTCACAATCAAACCAAAACTATTGACTTAGGTCAGTGGTTCCCAAATGTTTTATAGTCCCATACCCCTTCAAACATATCACATAAAATATTGTTTTTTGCCATCATTGTAAGCCTGCCACACACACACACTATATGATACATATATTAAACAAAAAATATGAGTGTGAGTTTTTGTCACAAGCCGGCTCGTGGGAAGTGACAAAGAGGCACAAATAATAATATAATAATAATCAATCATTTTGCTCTTGATTTGCCCATCTTACATATAAAACCTTATTTGTTCATCGAAAATAGTAAATATCTCACCACAGGTTAATGAGAATCGTGTGCTTAAAGGATGCACATAACTCTGCAATGTTGGCTTGTATTGGAGAGAGTCTCAGTCTTAAATCATTTTCCACACAGTCTGTGCCTGTTTTCATGCTAGTGAGGGCCGAGAATCCACTCTCACATAGGTTAGGTACATGGTTGCAAAGAGCATCAGTGTCTTAACAGCGCAATTTCCAAGGCAAAAAACTCTGAGCGCAGCCCTGTCCAGAAATCTGGCAGTGGCTTCTGATTCAATAACATTTTCACAGAACCGCTTGTTGCAATTTGGATGAGGCTCTCAATTTTAAAAAAACGTGTCAATACTTTGCCCCTTAATAACCAGCGCACTTCTGTATGTTGTAAAAGCGTTACATGGTCGCTGCCCAGATCATTACATAATGCAGAAAATACACCCAGAGTTCAGGGCCTTGCTTTACCAAGGTTTATCAATGATTTATAACAAGGTTTAACAATGATTTAACAAGGTTTAACAATGTTTAACAAGGTTTAACAATGCTTTACCAAGGTTAAACAATGATGCTTTAACAATGTTTTGCAAGTTTAACAATGATTTACCAAGGTTAAACAATGATTTAACAAGGTTTAACAATGTTTTACCAAGGTTTAACAATACTTAACAAGGTTTAACAATGTTTTAGGTTTAATAACGCTTTACCAAGGTTAAACAATGATTTAACAAGGTTTAACAATGTTTTACCAAGGTTTAACAATGCTTTACCAAGGTACTTTAACAAGGTTTAACAACGCTTTACCAAGGTTTAACAATGATTTAACAAGGTTTAACAATGCTTTACCAAGGTTTAACAATGCTTTACCAAGGTTTAACAATGATTTAACAAGGTTTAACAATGCTTTACCAAGGCTTAACAATGATTTAACAAGGTTTAACAATGATTTAACAAGGTTTAACAATGCTTTACCAAGGTTTAACAATGATTTAACAAGGTTTAACAATGATTTAACAAGGTTTAACAATGCTTTACCAAGGTTTAACAATGCTTTCCAAGGTTTTAACAATGCTTTACCAAAGTTTAACAATGCTTTACCAAGGTTTAACAATGCTTTAACCAGTATCACTGTAGTGTCCAGAATGTATTTCAAGCTGTCAGGCATTCCCTTGGCAGTAAGAACACCTCTCGGTGGATGCTGCCAGTGAGCCTCTCGGTGGATGCTGCGGAGAGCCTCTAGGTGGATGCCAGTGGACCCAAGAGCCTCTAGGTGGATGCTGCAGTGGACCCAAG
>NW_027009289.1:47500-49054 GCF_036934945.1 Oncorhynchus masou masou | reverse complement strand
ATAGACCAGAGCCCTCTTCCCTATGTAGTACACTACTTTGGACCAGAGCCCGTATCTGGTCAGCCACTCTTCAATGACTAATGCCTGACGTGCATTGAGACACAGAACAGCTCTCGGTTGGAAGGGAAGGAGAGACGGCAGAAGCCTCCCAAACAGCCATATGTCACCGTCAGTGTCTGTAGAACGAGGTGGACGGGTGGTACGTGTGAGCAGAAGGCTGAACAACACAGGTTGTGTTTATACCGTAGTAGTCTGTTATCATCACGTCTCACCAGAGGAGGAGTGCTGTGGGCCGCGGCGGGCCCAAGCCTGATTG
The DNA here is from genome assembly GCF_036934945.1 of Oncorhynchus masou masou. Taxonomy (NCBI): domain Eukaryota; kingdom Metazoa; phylum Chordata; class Actinopteri; order Salmoniformes; family Salmonidae; genus Oncorhynchus; species Oncorhynchus masou. The sequence goes on along the minus strand of NW_027009289.1, from coordinate 48,738 downwards.
AAATCATCACGTCTCACCAGAGGGGCGTGCTGTGGGCCGCGGCGGGCCCAAGCCTGATTGAAATCATCACATCTCACCAGAGGGGGAGTGCTGTGGGCCACGGCGGGCCCAAGCCTGATTGAAATGGATGTTTTGATTTGTTTTGAAGGTTGTTTTGAAGGTCATAGTAAGTGGAGCAGGGACCTTTCAGACATACAGCACGACATGTCTGTTTATCTGTTGAGAGTAGTAATTCATCTAGCCTGGTTCCCAGATCTGCTTGTGCTGTCTTGCCAACTCCTGCTGTATATGGATACTGTCGTGGTGACAAAGATCATATAGGAGCGTGGCAAGACAGCACTAACTTGAGAAGCATGCAACCAGGCCAATAGGCATTGTGAGGTAACTTGAGAAGCATACAACCAGGCCAATAGGCATTGTGAGGTAACTTGAGAAGCATACAACCAAGCCAATAGGCATTGTGAGGTAACTTGAGAAGCATACAACCAAGCCAATAGGCATTGTGAGGTAACTTGAGAAGCATACAACCAGGCCAATAGGCATTGTGAGGTAACTTGAGAAGCATACAACCAAGCCAATAGGCATTGTGAGGTAACCTGAGAAGCATACAACCAGGCCAATAGGCATTGTGAGGTAACTTGAGAAGCATACAACCAGGCAAATAGGCATTGTGAGGTAACTTGAGAAGCATACAACCAGGCCAATAGGCATTGTGAGGTAACTTGAGAAGCATACAACCAAGCCAATAGGCATTGTGAGGTAACTTGAGAAGCATACAACCAGGCCAATAGGCATTGTGAGTTAACTTGAGAAGCATACAACCAGGCCAATAGGCATTGTGAGGTAACTTGAGAAGCATACAACCAAGCCAATAGGCATTGAGAGGTAACTTGAGAAGCATACAACCAAGCCAATAGGCATTGAGAGGTAACTTGAGAAGCATACAACCAGGCCAATAGGCATTGTGAGGTAACTTGAGAAGCATACAACCAGGCCAATAGGCATTGAGAGGTAACTTGAGAAGCACTGGGTGTTTAAATAAGAGCCTGGGGATCTTGAGTGATTTAAGAGACTTCCATATTGATCACAGCTCTTAATGTTGCCTGAGTGGATGGAACCAACTGTAATCAATATATATATATATATTAACATTTTATTCCACCTTTATTTAACCAGGTAGGCCAGTATATACTACTAATACCTGGACCAAGTCATGTAGTAACGACACAGACAGAAGA
>NW_027009289.1:0-42500 GCF_036934945.1 Oncorhynchus masou masou | reverse complement strand
AGGAAAAAAAAACACGGAGTTTGTTTGTTGTTGTATTGATCTACAGTAGCCTAGCGTGGGATATTTTTTTTTGTATCTATAGGTTCGTGTTTTTGAGTTGTATTTCCAAGCGATGGTGGCAGCAGAAGCAACATTTCAGCTGGTGTTGATGGAAGACTTCCCAGTTTTGCAGAGTTGCACGTTGCGAATGCAAGACTGGATGTAGCTGATTGGAGTAGCGAGATTGGTGATCACACAGCCGAGTGGGAGGAGGGGAGATTCTGAAAGTGGGTTTTTCTGTGTGTGACTCTCCAGCGGCCATGTTATCCAAGAAGCCGTGCGCTGCCGTCTACCCAACTGGTAAGGAACAACAATATGGAGCCGAACGGGCTAAACAATACGGTTAAACTCACTTTGATCGCCGGAGGAATATTGTTGATGGATTTTATGCCTTTTTGTCGGGTCCTTTGTAACAAGTTTATTACACGTTTACGCCGAGTCTTGCTTCGGGTTTTCCCTGGTCTGTTGAAGAGGGGGGAGCCTTTGCTAAAATAGTGTATCCCTGCTCTATGTTTTGAGTAGTTAATGGCGATACATTCGGGGATTTTTTTCTTTCTTTCTCTAAAGCCTGAAGTGGGCTGTTTGCAAAACCAAAGTCAAATGCTGGTGTGTTATTTATCTCATATGACAGTATGTGTGTCAAGAGAGAACACAGGTTTATTTCTGCAAGCACAACGGAATCATATGCCCACTGGTTTCTGTGTTGTTTTTATACGATCTCTATATGTTACACGACTATGGGGCGCAAAAGGATCTTACAACCAACGACAGCCTACACTCTGACGGTCATCATCTGTTGTTCCAAGCACACATAATGTGGAATTAACCTACCTGTTTTGCCGAAGCCATTGTCGCAAGGAGGATTTCCACCTACAATGACCCCCTTAAATGCCTGCTTAAATTACTATCCTTAAAAGGGATTAAGACCATAGCCTGCTTTACAGCCTGCCAACTCTGAGGTGGCCTATGTGGGTAAATAGGCCCATTCAGATTAACCTCATTTCCTGTGTCATTTTGTACGATCTGCAGGCAAAGGGGGTGAGATCTGCCAGCTACAGTCTTCCCCCGGAATCGGAGTCGGGGGTCCCCGGGCCGGAGCAGCGACAGACCCGCCGTCGCCCGTCACACTACCACCCCTCAGGAATATCAAGTCGCTCACGGTACGTAACCTACGGAGCCATGCTTGCTTGTGGGTTTACTGTGGACTAAACATCGGCTTCATTTTATAACAATACTAATAATAGTGTGGACCTGCTGCCTATTGCAATGGGATACAGTAGTTTCATTTACATCGTGCATCGCTTATCTATAGGCTATAGAGACCGGAAATGGTGTCCAGTAACAACATGTTTTGTTGCGAACAGGGAGGGTTGTGTCGTTACATGGTTGTTACAACGTAGCGCCGCTGTTTGGTTTAGATTCAGCTCAACGAAATGCAACCACGTAACAAGTTGTCCTGCCACACTGTCACGTGAGGTGTACATTATAGGGCATTAGCACGTGTAGGGTACAGCAGACAATACATAGATATCAAGCTATATATCGTGTAATCCTAGATAACACGTACTGGTAGTAGCCTATGTCACGTGTGCTTATAGTTTTGTTTATGACCGTGGAAGGGGTACACGATATTCGTACTTTACGGTGCTGTAACTTTTACGATGATCGTAGCAGACGGCATAGGCTAGATTTCAAGCTTGGAGCTTTAATGTTAGTTAGACTTCTCAGTGATACAGTTGCAACTTTGCAAACACCCCGGCACCATATTTAGGATTTGTTGCTGTTGTTGTTGCATGCCTACAGCATCGTTGAGTTGACAGTTAGTTACGACGTTTAGCATGTTGTCAGACTGGTATAAAATGTGAGGCCACACGATCAGTCTTGTCTAGAAGCCATGGCCAGTGTGTTGTGTGTGTCTGGGGAGGGTGGGGGTGGAACGCACGGGGGATTCACGGAAATAGCAGGTTGAGATTTAATTTGAGTTTGCGTGCTGTAGAAAAAGATACCGTTTTATTTATTGTTACGTAATCACGTTGACAGAGACACCCAGGTAAGCAGAGGCTGTGTGTCTTGTGGAGGTTTAAACAGCTCTTATTGTGTACAGTGTAGCGACAGTTAGCCGACTGATTTATAACCTACCTGATGTTTACACACGATCTCAGACAGATTATGTCTTTATTTTATCAATCGAGACTATAAGGGTCATATGTTGGGGGGGAGGGATGTGTCAACATGACCCACATGTAAACATGAAATGATATTGTAATGTTTTAATACTGGTGGATAGTTGGTCCAGCAGGCTCTATACGCATGTCCTGAAGTAATGTAGGATTTGGACGCGAGTTAAATGAAGGAGGAGTCTCCAGGCCTTTAGTTAGTCTTTCCTTCAAATAGATATAAATATAGACTCGGCCAGAAGGACGAGCTCAGCAGCTCAACAGCTTTCTCCTGACAGAGGATTTTATTGGGCCCTTGTGTTTATCTTCAACTATGATTGAAGGAAGATAAAACCAGACCAGGAAGTTCAAATCAAAACGAGGAAGATTTATATTGGACCTTCCTGAAATAGCCCCAGGGACAATGTTGTTAAGTTGGAAATGAACCACGGATATATTCCTCACCAGTGTCTGTGCTGTGAGGAACAAACATAATTCTCACCTGTCTCTGTCTCTGTGCTGTGAGGAACAGACATAATTCTCACCTGTCTCTGTCTCTGTGCTGTGAGGAACAGACATAATTCTCACCTGTCTCTGTCTCTGTGCTGTGAGGAACAGACATAATTCTCACCTGTCTCTGTCTCTGTGCTGTGAGGAACAGACATAATTCTCACCTGTCTCTGTCTCTGTGCTGTGAGGAACAGACATAATTCTCACCTGTCTCTGTGCTGTGAGGAACAGACATAATTCTCACCTGTCTCTGTCTCTGTGCTGTGAGGAACAGACATAATTCTCACCTGTCTCTGTGCTGTGAGGAACAGACATAATTCTCACCTGTCTCTGTCTCTGTGCTGTGAGGAACAGACATTATTCTCACCTGTCTCTGTCTCTGTGCTGTGAGGAACAGACATAATTCTCACCTGTCTCTGTGCTGTGAGGAACAAACATAATTCTCACCTGTCTCTGTCTCTGTGCTGTGAGGAACAGACATTATTCTCACCTGTCTCTGTCTCTGTGCTGTGAGGAACAGACATAATTCTGTCTCTGTGCTGTGAGGAACAGACATAATTCTCACCTGTCTCTGTCTCTGTGCTGTGAGGAACAGACATAATTCTCACCTGTCTCTGTCTCTGTGCTGTGAGGAACAGACATTATTCTCACCTGTCTCTGTCTCTGTGCTGTGAGGAACAGACATAATTCTCACCTGTCTCTGTCTCTGTGCTGTGAGGAACAGACATAATTCTCACCTGTCTCTGTCTCTGTGCTGTGAGGAACAGACATAATTCTCACCTGTCTCTGTCTCTGTGCTGTGAGGAACAGACATAATTCTCACCTGTCTCTGTCTCTGTGCTGTGAGGAACAGACATAATTCTCACCTGTCTCTGTCTCTGTGCTGTGAGGAACAGACATAATTCTCACCTGTCTCTGTCTCTGTGCTGTGAGGAACAGACATTATTCTCACCTGTCTCTGTCTCTGTGCTGTGAGGAACAGACATTATTCTCACCTGTCTCTGTCTCTGTGCTGTGAGGAACAGACATAATTCTCACCTGTCTCTGTCTCTGTGCTGTGAGGAACAAACATAATTCTCACCTGTCTCTGTCTCTGTGCTGTGAGGAACAGACATAATTCTCACCTGTCTCTGTCTCTGTGCTGTGAGGAACAGACATAATTCTCACCTGTCTCTGTCTCTGTGCTGTGAGGAACAGACATTATTCTCACCTGTCTCTGTCTCTGTGCTGTGAGGAACAGACATAATTCTCACCTGTCTCTGTCTCTGTGCTGTGAGGAACAAACATAATTCTCACCTGTCTCTGTCTCTGTGCTGTGAGGAACAGACATAATTCTCACCTGTCTCTGTGCTGTGAGGAACAGACATAATTCTCACCTGTCTCTGTCTCTGTGCTGTGAGGAACAGACATAATTCTCACCTGTCTCTGTCTCTGTGCTGTGAGGAACAGACATAATTCTCACCTGTCTCTGTCTCTGTGCTGTGAGGAACAAACATAATTCTCACCTGTCTCTGTCTCTGTGCTGTGAGGAACAGACATAATTCTCACCTGTCTCTGTCTCTGTGCTGTGAGGAACAGACATAATTCTCACCTGTCTCTGTGCTGTGAGGAACAGACATAATTCTCACCTGTCTCTGTCTCTGTGCTGTGAGGAACAGACATCATTCTCACCTGTCTCTGTGCTGTGAGGAACAGACATAATTCTCACCTGTCTCTGTCTCTGTGCTGTGAGGAACAGACATAATTCTCACCTGTCTCTGTCTCTGTGCTGTGAGGAACAGACATAATTCTCACCTGTCTCTGTCTCTGTGCTGTGAGGAACAGACATAATTCTCACCTGTCTCTGTGCTGTGAGGAACAGACATAATTCTCACCTGTCTCTGTCTCTGTGCTGTGAGGAACAGACAGATTCCTCACCTGTCTCTGTGCTGTGAGGAACAGACATAATTCTCACCTGTCTCTGTCTCTGTGCTGTGAGGAACAGACATCATTCTCACCTGTCTCTGTGCTGTGAGGAACAGACATAATTCTCACCTGTCTCTGTCTCTGTGCTGTGAGGAACAGACATAATTCTCACCTGTCTCTGTGCTGTGAGGAACAGACATAATTCTCACCTGTCTCTGTGCTGTGAGGAACAGACATCATTCTCACCTGTCTCTGTGCTGTGAGGAACAGACATCATTCTCACCTGTCTCTGTGCTGTGAGGAACAGACATAATTCTCACCTGTCTCTGTCTCTGTGCTGTGAGGAACAGACATAATTCTCACCTGTCTCTGTGCTGTGAGGAACAGACATCATTCTCACCTGTCTCTGTCTCTGTGCTGTGAGGAACAGACATAATTCTCACCTGTCTCTGTCTCTGTGCTGTGAGGAACAGACATAATTCTCACCTGTCTCTGTCTCTGTGCTGTGAGGAACAGACATAATTCTCACCTGTCTCTGTCTCTGTGCTGTGAGGAACAGACATTATTCTCACCTGTCTCTGTCTCTGTGCTGTGAGGAACAGACATAATTCTCACCTGTCTCTGTCTCTGTGCTGTGAGGAACAGACATAATTCTCACCTGTCTCTGTCTCTGTGCTGTGAGGAACAGACATAATTCTCACCTGTCTCTGTCTCTGTGCTGTGAGGAACAGACATCATTCTCACCTGTCTCTGTGCTGTGAGGAACAGACATAATTCTCACCTGTCTCTGTCTCTGTGCTGTGAGGAACAGACATAATTCTCACCTGTCTCTGTGCTGTGAGGAACAGACATAATTCTCACCTGTCTCTGTCTCTGTGCTGTGAGGAACATACATAATTCTCACCTGTCTCTGTGCTCAGGACAGGTATAATCAATGGTCAATGTGTCAAACTCCACTGTTCTCTGAGTGCTGATACTATTTAATCGGGTTATCTGTTAATTGTCAGGTTCAGACAGTGTTTAGGTGTAATAGCAATGTTGTATCTGGTCACACAATGTGTATACTGTATCATAAATTCACAATATTGCTTTCTGATTTACTCAACTATTTACCTCTAGTCATCCAAAGAACAAGTACATAGATTTGAACATAGATTTGACCGAATCTGCAAAACTAACTTTCACTGGGGAGGGGGGAAATTGGTGTTTTTCCCAATACAATTGTGAGACAATATAGTCAATCAATCAGTAGTCTAACGAAGAATTCTGCAACTTAACGCAGCTACACTGGTAGTTGGAATCATGTCATTGTAGCTACACTCCCTGTCAGGCCCGTCCCCTGTTCAAGTAGTCCTGGGGCCCATTCCAGTAGCTAGGCTCCCTGTCAGGCCTGTCCCCTGTTCAAGTCGTCCTGGGGCCCATTCCAGTAGCTACGCTCCCTGTCAGGCCCGTCCCCTGTTCAAGTAGTCCTGGTGCCCATTCAAGTAGCTAGGCTCCCTGTCAGGCCCGTCCCCTGTCCAAGTCGTCCTGGGGCCCATTCCAGTAGCTACGCTCCCTGTCAGGCCCGTCCCCTGTTCAAGTAGTCCTGGTGCCCATTCCAGTAGCTAGGCTCCCTGTCAGGCCCGTCCCCTGTTCACGTCGTCCTGGTGCCCATTCCAGTAGCTAGGCTCCCTGTCAGGCCTGTCCCCTGTCCAAGTCGTCCTGGTGCCCATTCCAGTAGCTAGGCTCCCTGTCAGGCCCGTCCCCTGTTCAAGTCGTCCTGGTGCCCATTCCAGTAGCTACGCTCCCTGTCAGGCCTGTCCCCTGTTCACGTTGTCCTGGTGCCCATTCCAGTAGCTAGGCTCCCTGTCAGGCCCGTCCCCTGTTCAAGTCGTCCTGGTGCCCATTCCAGTAGCTACGCTCCCTGTCAGGCCCGTCCCCTGTCCAAGTCGTCCTGGTGCCCATTCCAGTAGCTACGCTCCCTGTCAGGCCTGTCCCCTGTTCACGTCGTCCTGGTGCCCATTCCAGTAGCTACGCTCCCTCTCAGGCCCGTCCCCTGTCCAAGTCGTCCTGGTGCCCATTCCAGTAGCTAGGCTCCCTGTCAGGCCCGTCCCTTGTTCAAGTCGTCCTGGTGCCCATTCCAGTAGCTACACTCCCTGTCAGGCCCGTCCCCTGTCCAAGTCGTCCTGGTGCCCATTCCAGTAGCTAGGCTCCCTGTCAGGCCTGTCCCCTGTTCAAGTCGTCCTGGTGCCCATTCCAGTAGCTAGGCTCCCTGTCAGGCCTGTCCCCTGTTCACGTCGTCCTGGTGCCCATTCCAGTAGCTAGGCTCCCTGTCAGGCCTGTCCCCTGTTCACGTCGTCCTGGTGCCCATTCCAGTAGCTACGCTCCCTGTCAGGCCCGTCCCCTGTCCAAGTCGTCCTGGTGCCCATTCCAGTAGCTAGGCTCCCTGTCAGGCCCGTCCCCTGTTCACGTAGTCCTGGTGCCCATTCCAGTAGCTACGCTCCCTGTCAGGCCCGTCCCCTGTTCAAGTCGTCCTGGTGCCCATTCCAGTAGCTAGGCTCCCTGTCAGGCCCGTCCCCTGTTCACGTCGTCCTGGTGCCGATTCCAGTAGCTAGGCTCCCTGTCAGGCCCGTCCCCTGTTCACGTCGTCCTGGTGCCCATTCCAGTAGCTACGCTCCCTGTCAGGCCCGTCCCCTGTTCAAGTCGTCCTGGTGCCCATTCCAGTAGCTAGGCTCCCTGTCAGGCCCGTCCCCTGTCCAAGTCGTCCTGGTGCCCATTCCAGTAGCTAGGCTCCCTGTCAGGCCTGTCCCCTGTTCACGTCGTCCTGGTGCCCATTCCAGTAGCTACGCTCCTGTCAGGCCCGTCCCTGTCCAAGTCGTCCTGGTGCCCATTCCAGTAGCTAGGCTCCCTGTCAGGCCCGTCCCCTGTTCACGTAGTCCTGGTGCCCATTCCAGTAGCTAGGCTCCCTGTCAGGCCTGTCCCCTGTCCAAGTCGTCCTGGTGCCCATTCCAGTAGCTAGGCTCCCTGTCAGGCCCGTCCCCTGTCCAAGTCGTCCTGGTGCCCATTCCAGTAGCTACGCTCCCTGTCAGGCCCGTCCCCTGTTCACGTCGTCCTGGTGCCCATTCCAGGCAGGTCACTGGCAGTAACAGTTGCTCCATGTGTTCCAGACAGTCATTGTTATCCAGAGTGGAGGAGGGCAGAGACACAATAAGGTCACATGTTCAGGTGTTATTAGTGGTAGAATTGGCCCATCTAATGCTGTCAAGGTTGCGAGCTCTCTGTCCACTCAGTTATTGACTGTTCTGTTTCTTCTCCTGTTTGTTCCGACCTGAACTAACCTCATTAGTGTTGACACAAACACCTCTGTTGTGGAACCAGAACCTCTACAGTACAGAGAGGTGGAGAAGACATCTGTGGTGGAACCAGAACCTCTACAGTACAGAGAGGTGGTGAAGGAAAGCCTCTTAGTGGAACACAACGCTGGGAGCAAAACACAGCTCTCCTCCTCCCAAACGACCCCCTATTCCCTATCTAGTGCCCTAGCTGTGACCAAAGCCCATCGGCTCTATATGAGAATAGGCAGCTATTTGAGACATATTTGCAGTCAGATATTATCACTCTCTTAGTTGGATCACTGGGGGTGGTGAGGGGGGTGATAAATGACTGAGGTACCCCCTGCCGTCTGCAGAGACCTGGGTCTTGGGGTGGTGAGGGGGGTGATAAATGACTGAGGTACCCCCAGCCGTCTGCAGAGACCTGGGTCTTGGGGTGGTGAGGGGGTGATAAATGACTGAGGTACCCCCAGCCGTCTGCAGAGACCTGGGTCTTGGGGTGGTGAGGGGGGTGATAAATGACTGAGGTACCCCCTGCCGTCTGCAGAGACCTGGGTCTTGGGGTGGTGAGGGGGGTGATAAATGACTGAGGTTCCCCCAGCCGTCTGCAGAGACCTGGGTCTTGGGGTGGTGAGGGGGTGATAAATGACTGAGGTACCCCCTGCCGTCTGCAGAGACCTGGGTCTTGGGGTGGTGAGGGGGTGATAAATGACTGAGGTACCCCCAGCCGTCTGCAGAGACCTGGGTCTTGGGGTGGTGAGGGGGTGATAAATGACTGAGGTACCCCGGCCGTCTGCAGAGACCTGGGTCTTGGGGTGGTGAGGGGGTGATAAATGACTGAGGTACCCCTGCCGTCTGCAGAGACCTGGGTCTTGGGGTGGTGAGGGGGTGATAAATGACTGAGGTACCCCCAGCCGTCTGCAGAGACCTGGGTCTTGGGGTGGTGAGGGGGTGATAAATGACTGAGGTACCCCGGCCGTCTGCAGAGACCTGGGTCTTGGGGTGGTGAGGGGGTGATAAATGACTGAGGTACCCCCGGCCGTCTGCAGAGACCTGGGTCTTGGGGTGGTGAGGGGGTGATAAATGACTGAGGTACCCCCAGCCGTCTGCAGAGACCTGGGTCTTGGGGTGGTGAGGGGGTGATAAATGACTGAGGTACCCCCAGCCGTCTGCAGAGACCTGGGTCTTGGGGTGGTGAGGGGGTGATAAATGACTGAGGTACCCCAGCCGTCTGCAGAGACCTGGGTCTTGGGGTGGTGAGGGGGTGATAAATGACTGAGGTACCCCCAGCCGTCTGCAGAGACCTGGGTCTTGGGGTGGTGAGGGGGTGATAAATGACTGAGGTACCCCCAGCCGTCTGCAGAGACCTGGGTCTTGGGGTGGTGAGGGGGTGATAAATGACTGAGGTTCCCCCAGCCGTCTGCAGAGACCTGGGTCTTGGGGTGGTGAGGGGGGTGATAAATGACTGAGGTACCCCCAGCCGTCTGCAGAGACCTGGGTCTTGGGGTGGTGAGGGGGGTGATAAATGACTGAGGTACCCCCAGCCGTCTGCAGAGACCTGGGTCTTGGGGTGGTGAGGGGGGTGATAAATGACTGAGGTACCCCCAGCCGTCTGCAGAGACCTGGGTCTTGGGGTGGTGAGGGGGTGATAAATGACTGAGGTACCCCCAGCCGTCTGCAGAGACCTGGGTCTTGGGGTGGTGAGGGGGTGATAACTGACTGAGGTACCCCCAGCCGTCTGCAGCGACCTGGGTCTTGGGGTGGTGAGGGGGGTGATAAATGACTGAGGTACCCCAGCCGTCTGCAGAGACCTGGGTCTTGGGGTGGTGAGGGGGGTGATAAATGACTGAGGTACCCCCTGCCGTCTGCAGAGACCTGGGTCTTGGGGTGGTGAGGGGGGTGATAAATGACTGAGGTACCCCCAGCCGTCTGCAGAGACCTGGGTCTTGGGGTGGTGAGGGGGTGATAAATGACTGAGGTACCCCAGCCGTCTGCAGAGACCTGGGTCTTGGGGTGGTGAGGGGGTGATAAATGACTGAGGTACCCCCAGCCGTCTGCAGAGACCTGGGTCTTGGGGTGGTGAGGGGGTGATAAATGACTGAGGTACCCCCAGCCGTCTGCAGAGACCTGGGTCTTGGGGTGGTGAGGGGGTGATAAATGACTGAGGTACCCCCAGCCGTCTGCAGAGACCTGGGTCTTGGGGTGGTGAGGGGGTGATAAATGACTGAGGTACCCCCCGCCGTCTGCAGAGACCTGGGTCTTGGGGTGGTGAGGGGGTGATAAATGACTGAGGTACCCCCAGCCGTCTGCAGAGACCTGGGTCTTGGGGTGGTGAGGGGGTGATAAATGACTGAGGTACCCCGGCCGTCTGCAGAGACCTGGGTCTTGGGGTGGTGAGGGGGTGATAAATGACTGAGGTACCCCGGCCGTCTGCAGAGACCTGGGTGTTGGGGTGGTGAGGGGGTGATAATTGACTGAGGTACCCCGGCCGTCTGCAGAGACCTGGGTCTTGGGGTGGTGAGGGGGTGATAATTGACTGAGGTACCCCCAGCCGTCTGCAGAGACCTGGGTCATGGGGTGGTGAGGGGGTGATAAATGACTGAGGTACCCCCAGCCGTCTGCAGAGACCTGGGTCTTGGGGTGGTGAGGGGGTGATAAATGACTGAGGTACCCCCAGCCGTCTGCAGAGACCTGGGTCTTGGGGTGGTGAGGGGGGTGATAAATGACTGAGGTACCCCCAGCCGTCTGCAGAGACCTGGGTCTTGGGGTGGTGAGGGGGGTGATAAATGACTGAGGTACCCCCAGCCGTCTGCAGAGACCTGGGTCTTGGGGTGGTGAGGGGGGTGATAATTGACTGAGGTACCCCCGGACTGACTTTTGCTACGCTGCGTTCTACTGAACACGTGTGGTTTGTGTGTGTGGTTTGGGCTACAGACCAGTGGTATACAGTAATCTGCAGCTGTCGTCCTCTCTACCCTCTCCCTGACCTGCCCCCCAATCCTGTCCACATCATGTCTCTGTTATCCAACCGAGACACATTATGTCCCTGTTATCCAACCAAGACACATCATGTCCCTGTTATCCAACCGAGACACATCATGTCCCTGTTATCCAACCGAGACACATCATGTCCCTGTTATCCAACCGAGACACATCATGTCCCTGTTACCCAACCGAGACACATCATGTCCCTGTTATCCAACCGAGACACATCATGTCCCTGTTATCCAACCGAGACACATCATGTCCCTGTTATCCAACCAAGACACATCATGTCCCTGTTATCCAACCGAGACACATCATGTCCCTGTTATCCAACCGAGACACATCATGTCCCTGTTATCCAACCGAGACACATCATGTCCCTGTTATCCAACCAAGACACATCATGTCCCTGTTATCCAACCGAGACACATCATGTCCCTGTTATCCAACCGAGACACATCATGTCCCTGTTATCCAACCGAGACACATCATGTCCCTGTTATCCAACCGAGACACATCATGTCCCTGTTATCCAACCGAGACACATCATGTCCCTGTTACCCAACCGAGACACATCATGTCCCTGTTATCCAACCGAGACACATCATGTCCCTGTTACCCAACCGAGACACATCATGTCCCTGTTACCCAACCGAGACACATCATGTCCCTGTTATCCAACCAAGACACATCATGTCCCTGTTATCCAACCGAGACACATCATGTCCCTGTTATCCAACCGAGACACATCATGTCCCTGTTATCCAACCGAGACACATCATGTCCCTGTTATCCAACCGAGACACATCATGTCCCTGTTATCCAACCGAGACACATCATGTCCCTGTTATCCAACCAAGACACAGGACAAGTGTTAAAAAGACAGCATTTAGAACAGCTATTTAGACACACACACACACACACACACACACACACACACACACACACACACACACACACACACACACACACACACACACACACACACACACACACACACACACACACACACACACACACACACACACACACACACTGTAGATTGTCTCAGAGGCAACAATACATGGCTGATCATTTCACAGACACAGTTGAACATGATGTGACTGTGTGTAGAGAAATATTTTAGTAGGTGTTGTATAAGTATGGTGGAATAACTCTGGTTGACATGGTGGAATAACTAGTTGACATGGTGGAATATCTAGTTGACATGTTGGAATATCTCTAGTTGACATGGTGGACATGGTGGAATAACTCTAGTTGACATGGTGGAATATCTCTAGTTGACATGGTGGAATATCTCTAGTTGACATGGTAGAATAACTAGTTGACATGGTGGAATATCTCTAGTTGACATGGTGGAATATCTCTAGTTGACATGGTGGACATGGTGGAATAACTCTAGTTGACATGGTGGAATATCTCTAGTTGACATGGTAGAATAACTAGTTGACATGGTGGAATATCTCTAGTTGACATGGTAGAATAACTAGTTGACATGGTGGAATATCTCTAGTTGACATGGTGGAATAACTCTAGTTGACATGTTGGAATATCTCTAGTTGACATGGTAGAATAACTAGTTGACATGGTGGAATATCTCTAGTTGACATGGTGGAATAACTCTAGTTGACATGGTGGAATATCTCTAGTTGACATGGTGGAATATCTCTAGTTGACATGGTGGAATATCTCTAGTTGACATGGTGGAATATCTCTAGTTGACATGGTGTACATGGTGGAATAACTAGTTGACATGGTGGAATATCTCTAGTTGACATGATGGAATATCTCTAGTTGACATGGTGTACATGGTGGAATAACTAGTTGACATGGTGGAATATCTCTAGTTGACATGGTGGAATATCTCTAGTTGACATTGTGTACATGGTGGAATAACTAGTTGACATGGTGGAATATCTCTAGTTGACATGGTGGAATATCTCTAGTTGACATGGTGGACATGGTGGAATAACTCTAGTTGACATGGTGGAATATCTCTAGTTGACATGGTAGAATAACTAGTTGACATGGTGGAATATCTCTAGTTGACATGGTAGAATAACTAGTTGACATGGTGGAATATCTCTAGTTGACATGGTGGAATAACTCTAGTTGACATGTTGGAATATCTCTAGTTGACATGGTAGAATAACTAGTTGACATGGTGGAATATCTCTAGTTGACATGGTGGAATAACTCTAGTTGACATGGTGGAATATCTCTAGTTGACATGGTGGAATATCTCTAGTTGACATGGTGGAATATCTCTAGTTGACATGGTGGAATATCTCTAGTTGACATGGTGTACATGGTGGAATAACTAGTTGACATGGTGGAATATCTCTAGTTGACATGATGGAATATCTCTAGTTGACATGGTGGAATATCTCTAGTTGACATGGTGTACATGGTGGAATAACTAGTTGACATGGTGGAATATCTCTAGTTGACATGGTGGAATATCTCTAGTTGACATTGTGTACATGGTGGAATAACTAGTTGACATGGTGGAATAACTCTAGTTGACATGGTGGAGTATCTCTAGTTGACATGGTAGAATAACTAGTTGACATGGTGGAATATCTCTAGTTGACATGGTGGAATAACTCTAGTTGACATGGTGGAACAACTCTAGTTGACATGGTGGAACAACTCTAGTTGACATGGTGGAACAACTCTAGTTGACATGGTGGAATAACTAGTTGACATGGTGGAATAACTCTAGTTGACATGGTGGAATAACTCTAGTTGACATGGTGGAACAACTCTAGTTGACATGGTGGAACAACTCTAGTTGACATGGTGGAACAACTCTAGTTGACATGGTGGAACAACTCTAGTTGACATGGTGGAATAACGAGTTGACATGGTGGAATAACTAGTTGACGTAGTGGAAGCATTTATACAGCACCTCTCTGTTCTGTAGTACAGAGACCAGCTGACAACCACCTCTCAACCCTGTTCTGTAGTACAGAGACCAGCTGACAACCACCTCTCAACCCTGTTCTGTAGTACAGAGACCAGCTGACAACCACCTCTCAACCCTGTTCTGTAGTACAGAGACCAGCTGACAACCACCTCTCAACCCTGTTCTGTAGTACAGAGACCAGCTGACAACCACCTCTCAACCCTGTTCTGTAGTACAGAGACCAGCTGACAACCACCTCTCAACCCTGTTCTGTAGTACAGAGACCAGCTGACAACCACCTCTCAACCCTGTTCTGTAGTACAGAGACCAGCTGACAACCACCTCTCAACCCTGTTCTGTAGTACAGAGACCAGCTGACAACCACCTCTCAACCCTGTTCTGTAGTACAGAGACCAGCTGACAACCACCTCTCAACCCTGTTCTGTAGTACAGAGACCAGCTGACAACCACCTCTCAACCCTGTTCTGTAGTACAGAGACCAGCTGACAACCACCTCTCAACCCTGTTCTGTAGTACAGAGACCAGCTGACAACCACCTCTCAACCCTGTTCTGTAGTACAGAGACCAGCTGACAACCACCTCTCAACCCTGTTCTGTAGTACAGAGACCAGCTGACAACCACCTCTCAACCCTGTTCTGTAGTACAGAGACCAGCTGACAACCACCTCTCAACCCTGTTCTGTAGTACAGAGACCAGCTGACAACCACCTCTCAACCCTGTTCTGTAGTACAGAGACCAGCTGACAACCACCTCTCAACCCTGTTCTGTAGTACAGAGACCAGCTGACAACCACCTCTCAACCCTGTTCTGTAGTACAGAGACCAGCTGACAACCACCTCTCAACCCTGTTCTGTAGTACAGAGACCAGCTGACAACCACCTCTCAACCCTGTTCTGTAGTACAGAGACCAGCTGACAACCACCTCTCAAACCTGTTCTGTAGTACAGAGACCAGCTGACAACCACCTCTCAACCCTGTTCTGTAGTACAGAGACCAGCTGACAACCACCTCTCAACCCTGTTCTGTAGTACAGAGACCAGCTGACAACCACCTCTCAACCCTGTTCTGTAGTACAGAGACCAGCTGACAACCACCTCTCAACCCTGTTCTGTAGTACAGAGACCAGCTGACAACCACCTCTCAACCCTGTTCTGTAGTACAGAGACCAGCTGACAACCACCTCTCAACCCTGTTCTGTAGTACAGAGACCAGCTGACAACCACCTCTCAACCCTGTTCTGTAGTACAGAGACCAGCTGACAACCACCTCTCAACCCTGTTCTGTAGTACAGAGACCAGCTGACAACATGCAGGCATCAGTAGCAGGGTGACATGCTGAACATTTCAGAAGGGGTCTATAGTTTATGACCTTGGTGCTTTAAAAAGACACACAATGTAAGCCTGTGCATTTACATCAAGGACATGCTGGGACTGACTGTCCCCTTAACCTAGAGGACTAGTACCAGCTCTGTCCTGTCTCTGACCCAGGGGACTGTTACCAGCTCTGTCCTGTCTCTGTTCCAGGGGACTGACTGTCCCCTTAACCTAGAGGACTGGTACCAGCTCTGTCTTGTCTCTGACCCAGGGGACTGACTGTCCCCTTATCCCAGGGGACTAGTACCAGCTCTGTCTTGTCTCTGACCCAGGGGACTGACTGTCCCCTTAACCTAGAGGACTAGTACCAGCTCTGTCTTGTCTCTGACCCAGGGGACTGACTGTCCCCTTATCCCAGGGGACTAGTACCAGCTCTGTCTTGTCTCTGACCCAGGGGACTGACTGTCCCCTTATCCCAGGGGACTAGTACCAGCTCTGTCCTGTCTCTGTTCCAGGGGACTGACTGTCCTCTTAACCCAGGGGACTAGTACCAGCTCTGTCTTGTCTCTGACCCAGGGGACTGACTGTCTCCTTATCCCAGGGGACTAGTACCAGCTCTGTCTTGTCTTTGACCCAGGGGACTGACTGTCCCCTTATCCCAGGGGACTAGTACCAGCTCTGTCCTGTCTCTGACCCAGGGGACTGACTGTCCCCTTAACCCAGAGGACTGGTACCAGCTCTGTCCTGTCTCTGACCCAGGGGACTGACTGTCCCCTTAACCCAGAGGACTAGTACCAGCTCTGTCTTGTCTCTGACCCAGGGGACTGACTGTCCCCTTAACCCAGGGACTAGTACCAGCTCTGTCCTGTCTCTGTTCCAGGGGACTGACTGTCCCCTTAACCCAGGGGACTAGTACCAGCTCTGTCTTGTCTCTGACCCAGGGGACTGACTGTCCCCTTAACCCAGGGGACTAGTACCAGCTCTGTCCTGTCTCTGTTCCAGGGGACTGACTGTCCCCTTAACCCAGGGGACTAGTACCAGCTCTGTCTTGTCTCTGACCCAGGGGACTGACTGTCCCCTTAACCCAGGGGACTAGTACCAGCTCTGTCCTGTCTCTGTTCCAGGGGACTGACTGTCCCCTTAACCCAGGGGACTAGTACCAGCTCTGTCTTGTCTCTGACCCAGGGGACTAGTACCAGCTCTGTCTTGTCTCTGTTCCAGGGGACTGACTGTCCCCTTAACCCAGGGGACTAGTACCAGCTCTGTCCTGTCTCTGTTCCAGGGGACTGACTGTCCCCTTAACCCAGAGGACTGGTACCAGCTCTGTCTTGTCTCTGACCCAGGGGACTGACTGTCCCCTTATCCCAGGGGACTAGTACCAGCTCTGTCTTGTCTCTGACCCAGGGGACTGACTGTCCCCTTAACCCAGGGGACTAGTACCAGCTCTGTCCTGTCTCTGTTCCAGGGCACGGGTCAGAGTTAGAAAAAGACAGACAGACGTACAACAAGCCGATGTGTTTCGTTAAAAGTCATTCCCTGTCACAGTGTGTATTGGTATCGTAGCTACAGTACAGGTAGTAGGAGCTAGCAGGCTGTTTGTGCTAAACCGTCCTCTCTCTATCCAGGGATCTGTCATCTGGTCCAAACAACAAGCAAATCCACCAGGGTCTGATAAAGGAAAGCCAAGCATCAGAACGCTTGTTCTACCCTCATAATACAACACCTCAAGGAGACCAGTCTCTAGTACTGTCCTCTGATATGTTGTGATGAATTATCACAGTGACCTCTAGGAGACCAGTCTCTAGTACTGTCCTCTGATATGTTGTGATGAATTATCACAGTGACCTCTAGGAGACCAGTCTCTAGTACTGTCCTCTGATACGTTGTGATGAATTATCACAGTGACCTCTAGGAGACCAGTCTCTATTACTGTCCTCTGATATGTTGTGATGAATTATCACACAGTGACCTCTAGGAGACCAGTCTCTATTACTGTCCTCTGATATGTTGTGATGAATTATCACACAGTGACCTCTAGGAGACCAGTCTCTATTACTGTCCTCTGATATGTTGTGATGAATTATCACACAGTGACCTCTAGGAGACCAGTCTCTATTACGGTCCTCTGATATGTTGTGATGAATTATCACAGTGACCTCTAGGAGACCTGTTTCTAGTACTGTCTCTGATACGTTGTGATGAATTATCACAGTGACCTCTAGGAGACCAGTCTCTAGTACTGTCTCTGATATGTTGTGATGAATTATCACAGTGACCTCTAGGAGACCAGTCTCTAGTACTGTCCTCTGATATGTTGTGATGAATTATCACAGTGACCTCTAGGAGACCAGTCTCTAGTACTGTCCTCTGATACGTTGTGATGAATTATCACAGTGACCTCTAGGAGACCAGTCTCTAGTACTGTCCTCTGATACGTTGTGATGAATTATCACAGTGACCTCTAGGAGACCAGTCTCTATTACTGTCCTCTGATACGTTGTGATGAATTATCACAGTGACCTCTAGGTGACCAGTCTCTAGTACTGTCTCTGATATGTTGTGATGAATTATCACAGTGACCTCTAGGAGACCAGTCTCTATTACTGTCCTCTGATACGTTGTGATGAATTATCACAGTGACCTCTAGGTGACCAGTCTCTAGTACTGTCTCTGATATGTTGTGATGAATTATCACAGTGACCTCTAGGAGACCAGTCTCTAGTACTGTCCTCTGATACGTTGTGATGAATTATCACAGTGACCTCTAGGTGACCAGTCTCTAGTACTGTCTCTGATATGTTGTGATGAATTATCACAGTGACCTCTAGGAGACCAGTCTCTAGTACTGTCCTCTGATATGTTGTGATGAATTATCACAGTGACCTCTAGGAGACCAGTCTCTAGTACTGTCCTCTGATACGTTGTGATGAATTATCACAGTGACCTCTAGGAGACCAGTCTCTAGTACTGTCCTCTGATACGTTGTGATGAATTATCACAGTGACCTCTAGGAGACCAGTCTCTATTACTGTCCTCTGATACATTGTGATGAATTATCACAGTGACCTCTAGGAGACCAGTCTCTATTACTGTCCTCTGATATGTTGTGATGAATTATCACAGTGACCTCTAGGAGACCAGTCTCTATTACTGTCCTCTGATACGTTGTGATGAATTATCACAGTGACCTCTAGGAGACCAGTCTCTAGTACTGTCTCTGATATGTTGTGATGAATTATCACAGTGACCTCTAGGAGACCAGTCTCTAGTACTGTCCTCTGATACGTTGTGATGAATTATCACAGTGACCTCTAGGTGACCAGTCTCTAGTACTGTCTCTGATATGTTGTGATGAATTATCACAGTGACCTCTAGGAGACCAGTCTCTAGTACTGTCCTCTGATATGTTGTGATGAATTATCACAGTGACCTCTAGGAGACCAGTCTCTAGTACTGTCCTCTGATACGTTGTGATGAATTATCACAGTGACCTCTAGGAGACCAGTCTCTAGTACTGTCCTCTGATACGTTGTGATGAATTATCACATTGACCTCTAGGAGACCAGTCTCTATTACTGTCATCTGATACATTGTGATGAATTATCACAGTGACCTCTAGAGACCAGTCTCTAGTACTGTCCTCTGATATGTTGTGATGAATTATCACAGTGACCTCTAGGAGACCTGTCTCTAGTACTGTCCTCTGATACGTTGTGATGAATTATCACAGTGACCTCTAGGAGACCAGTCTCTATTACTGTCCTCTGATACGTGATGAATTATCACAGTGACCTCTAGGAGACCAGTCTCTATTACTGTCCTCTGATACGTGATGAATTATCACAGTGACCTCTAGGAGACCAGTCTCTATTACTGTCCTCTGATACGTGATGAATTATCACAGTGACCTCTAGGAGACCAGTCTCTATTACTGTCCTCTGATACGTTGTGATGAATTATCACAGTGACCTCTAGGAGACCAGTCTCTATTACTGTCCTCTGATACGTTGTGATGAATTATCACAGTGACCTCTAGGTGACCAGTCTCTAGTACTGTCTCTGATATGTTGTGATGAATTATCACAGTGACTTCTAGGAGACCAGTCTCTAGTACTGTCCTCTGATACGTTGTGATGAATTATCACAGTGACCTCTAGGTGACCAGTCTCTAGTACTGTCCTCTGATACGTTGTGATGAATTATCACAGTGACCTCTAGGAGACCAGTCTCTATTACTGTCCTCTGATACATTGTGATGAATTATCACAGTGACCTCTAGGAGACCAGTCTCTATTACTGTCCTCTGATATGTTGTGATGAATTATCACAGTGACCTCTAGGAGACCAGTCTCTATTACTGTCCTCTGATACGTTGTGATGAATTATCACAGTGACCTCTAGGAGACCAGTCTCTAGTACTGTCTCTGATATGTTGTGATGAATTATCACAGTGACCTCTAGGAGACCAGTCTCTAGTACTGTCCTCTGATACGTTGTGATGAATTATCACAGTGACCTCTAGGTGACCAGTCTCTAGTACTGTCTCTGATACGTTGTGATGAATTATCACAGTGACCTCTAGGAGACCAGTCTCTAGTACTGTCCTCTGATACGTTGTGATGAATTATCACAGTGACCTCTAGGAGACCAGTCTCTAGTACTGTCCTCTGATACGTTGTGATGAATTATCACAGTGACCTCTAGGAGACCAGTCTCTAGTACTGTCCTCTGATACGTTGTGATGAATTATCACAGTGACCTCTAGGAGACCAGTCTCTAGTACTGTCCTCTGATACGTTGTGATGAATTATCACATTGACCTCTAGGAGACCAGTCTCTATTACTGTCCTCTGATACATTGTGATGAATTATCACAGTGACCTCTAGGAGACCAGTCTCTAGTACTGTCCTCTGATATGTTGTGATGAATTATCACAGTGACCTCTAGGAGACCTGTCTCTAGTACTGTCCTCTGATACGTTGTGATGAATTATCACAGTGACCTCTAGGAGACCAGTCTCTATTACTGTCCTCTGATACGTGATGAATTATCACAGTGACCTCTAGGAGACCAGTCTCTATTACTGTCCTCTGATACGTTGTGATGAATTATCACAGTGACCTCTAGGAGACCAGTCTCTATTACTGTCCTCTGATACGTGATGAATTATCACAGTGACCTCTAGGAGACCAGTCTCTATTACTGTCCTCTGATACGTTGTGATGAATTATCACAGTGACCTCTAGGAGACCAGTCTCTATTACTGTCCTCTGATACGTTGTGATGAATTATCACAGTGACCTCTAGGAGACCAGTCTCTATTACTGTCCTCTGATACATTGTGATGAATTATCACAGTGACCTCTAGGAGACCAGTCTCTATTACTGTCCTCTGATATGTTGTGATGAATTATCACAGTGACCTCTAGGAGACCAGTCTCTATTACTGTCCTCTGATACGTTGTGATGAATTATCACAGTGACCTCTAGGAGACCAGTCTCTAGTACTGTCCTCTGATACGTTGTGATGAATTATCACAGTGACCTCTAGGTGACCAGTCTCTAGTACTGTCTCTGATATGTTGTGATGAATTATCACAGTGACCTCTAGGAGACCAGTCTCTAGTACTGTCCTCTGATATGTTGTGATGAATTATCACAGTGACCTCTAGGAGACCAGTCTCTAGTACTGTCCTCTGATACGTTGTGATGAATTATCACAGTGACCTCTAGGAGACCAGTCTCTAGTACTGTCCTCTGATATGTTGTGATGAATTATCACAGTGACCTCTAGGAGACCTGTCTCTAGTACTGTCCTCTGATACGTTGTGATGAATTATCACAGTGACCTCTAGGAGACCAGTCTCTATTACTGTCCTCTGATACGTGATGAATTATCACAGTGACCTCTAGGAGACCAGTCTCTATTACTGTCCTCTGATACGTGATGAATTATCACAGTGACCTCTAGGAGACCAGTCTCTATTACTGTCCTCTGATACGTGATGAATTATCACAGTGACCTCTAGGAGACCAGTCTCTATTACTGTCCTCTGATACGTTGTGATGAATTATCACAGTGACCTCTAGGAGACCAGTCTCTATTACTGTCCTCTGATACGTTGTGATGAATTATCACAGTGACCTCTAGGAGACCAGTCTCTAGTACTGTCTCTGATACGTTGTGATGAATTATCACAGTGACCTCTAGGAGACCAGTCACTATTACTGTCCTCTGATACATTGTGATGAATTATCACAGTGACCTCTAGGAGACCAGTCTCTATTACTGTCCTCTGATATGTTGTGATGAATTATCACAGTGACCTCTAGAGACCAGTCTCTATTACTGTCCTCTGATACGTTGTGATGAATTATCACAGTGACCTCTAGGAGACCAGTCTCTAGTACTGTCTCTGATACGTTGTGATGAATTATCACAGTGACCTCTAGGAGACCAGTCTCTATTACTGTCCTCTGATATGTTGTGATGCATTATCACAGTGACCTCTAGGAGACCAGTCTCTAGTACTGTCCTCTGATATGTTGTGATGAATTATCACAGTGACCTCTAGGAGACCAGTCTCTATTACTGTCCTCTGATATGTTGTGATGAATTATCACAGTGACCTCTAGGAGACCAGTCTCTAGTACTGTCCTCTGATATGTTGTGATGAATTATCACAGTGACCTCTAGGAGACCAGTCTCTAGTACTATCCTCTGATACGTTGTGATGAATTATCACAGTGACCTCTAGGAGACCAGTCTCTAGTACTGTCCTCTGATATGTTGTGATGAATTATCACAGTGACCTCTAGGAGACCAGTCTCTAGTACTGTCCTCTGATACGTTGTGATGAATTATCACAGTGACCTCTAGGAGACCAGTCTCTAGTACTGTCCTCTGATATGTTGTGATGAATTATCACACAGTGACCTCTAGGAGACCTGTCTCTAGTACTGTCCTCTGATATGTTGTGATGAATTATCACAGTGACCTCTAGGAGACCAGTCTCTAGTACTGTCCTCTGATATGTTGTGATGAATTATCACAGTGACCTCTAGGAGACCAGTCTCTATTACTGTCCTCTGATACGTTGTGATGAATTATCACAGTGACCTCTAGGTGACCAGTCTCTAGTACTGTCTCTGATATGTTGTGATGAATTATCACAGTGACCTCTAGGAGACCAGTCTCTATTACTGTCCTCTGATACGTTGTGA
The DNA here is from genome assembly GCF_036934945.1 of Oncorhynchus masou masou. Taxonomy (NCBI): domain Eukaryota; kingdom Metazoa; phylum Chordata; class Actinopteri; order Salmoniformes; family Salmonidae; genus Oncorhynchus; species Oncorhynchus masou. Next base: position 20,126 of record NW_027009289.1, on the reverse strand, counting down.
TGAATTATCACAGTGACCTCTAGGTGACCAGTCTCTAGTACTGTCTCTGATATGTTGTGATGAATTATTACAGTGACCTCTAGGAGACCAGTCTCTAGTACTGTCCTCTGATACGTTGTGATGAATTATCACAGTGACCTCTAGGTGACCAGTCTCTAGTACTGTCTCTGATATGTTGTGATGAATTATCACAGTGACCTCTAGGAGACCAGTCTCTAGTACTGTCCTCTGATATGTTGTGATGAATTATCACAGTGACCTCTAGGAGACCAGTCTCTATTACTGTCCTCTGATACGTTGTGATGAATTATCACAGTGACCTCTAGGTGACCAGTCTCTAGTACTGTCTCTGATATGTTGTGATGAATTATCACAGTGACCTCTAGGAGACCAGTCTCTATTACTGTCCTCTGATACGTTGTGATGAATTATCACAGTGACCTCTAGGTGACCAGTCTCTAGTACTGTCTCTGATATGTTGTGATGAATTATCACAGTGACCTCTAGGAGACCAGTCTCTAGTACTGTCCTCTGATACGTTGTGATGAATTATCACAGTGACCTCTAGGTGACCAGTCTCTAGTACTGTCTCTGATATGTTGTGATGAATTATCACAGTGACCTCTAGGAGACCAGTCTCTAGTACTGTCCTCTGATATGTTGTGATGAATTATCACAGTGACCTCTAGGAGACCAGTCTCTAGTACTGTCCTCTGATACGTTGTGATGAATTATCACAGTGACCTCTAGGAGACCAGTCTCTAGTACTGTCCTCTGATACGTTGTGATGAATTATCACAGTGACCTCTAGGAGACCAGTCTCTATTACTGTCCTCTGATACATTGTGATGAATTATCACAGTGACCTCTAGGAGACCAGTCTCTATTACTGTCCTCTGATATGTTGTGATGAATTATCACAGTGACCTCTAGGAGACCAGTCTCTATTACTGTCCTCTGATACGTTGTGATGAATTATCACAGTGACCTCTAGGAGACCAGTCTCTAGTACTGTCTCTGATATGTTGTGATGAATTATCACAGTGACCTCTAGGAGACCAGTCTCTAGTACTGTCCTCTGATACGTTGTGATGAATTATCACAGTGACCTCTAGGTGACCAGTCTCTAGTACTGTCTCTGATATGTTGTGATGAATTATCACAGTGACCTCTAGGAGACCAGTCTCTAGTACTGTCCTCTGATATGTTGTGATGAATTATCACAGTGACCTCTAGGAGACCAGTCTCTAGTACTGTCCTCTGATACGTTGTGATGAATTATCACAGTGACCTCTAGGAGACCAGTCTCTAGTACTGTCCTCTGATACGTTGTGATGAATTATCACATTGACCTCTAGGAGACCAGTCTCTATTACTGTCATCTGATACATTGTGATGAATTATCACAGTGACCTCTAGGAGACCAGTCTCTAGTACTGTCCTCTGATATGTTGTGATGAATTATCACAGTGACCTCTAGGAGACCTGTCTCTAGTACTGTCCTCTGATACGTTGTGATGAATTATCACAGTGACCTCTAGGAGACCAGTCTCTATTACTGTCCTCTGATACGTGATGAATTATCACAGTGACCTCTAGGAGACCAGTCTCTATTACTGTCCTCTGATACGTGATGAATTATCACAGTGACCTCTAGGAGACCAGTCTCTATTACTGTCCTCTGATACGTGATGAATTATCACAGTGACCTCTAGGAGACCAGTCTCTATTACTGTCCTCTGATACGTTGTGATGAATTATCACAGTGACCTCTAGGAGACCAGTCTCTATTACTGTCCTCTGATACGTTGTGATGAATTATCACAGTGACCTCTAGGTGACCAGTCTCTAGTACTGTCTCTGATATGTTGTGATGAATTATCACAGTGACCTCTAGGAGACCAGTCTCTATTACTGTCCTCTGATACGTTGTGATGAATTATCACAGTGACCTCTAGGAGACCAGTCTCTATTACTGTCCTCTGATACGTTGTGATGAATTATCACAGTGACCTCTAGGTGACCAGTCTCTAGTACTGTCTCTGATATGTTGTGATGAATTATCACAGTGACCTCTAGGAGACCAGTCTCTAGTACTGTCCTCTGATACGTTGTGATGAATTATCACAGTGACCTCTAGGTGACCAGTCTCTAGTACTGTCCTCTGATACGTTGTGATGAATTATCACAGTGACCTCTAGGAGACCAGTCTCTATTACTGTCCTCTGATACATTGTGATGAATTATCACAGTGACCTCTAGGAGACCAGTCTCTATTACTGTCCTCTGATATGTTGTGATGAATTATCACAGTGACCTCTAGGAGACCAGTCTCTATTACTGTCCTCTGATACGTTGTGATGAATTATCACAGTGACCTCTAGGAGACCAGTCTCTAGTACTGTCTCTGATATGTTGTGATGAATTATCACAGTGACCTCTAGGAGACCAGTCTCTAGTACTGTCCTCTGATACGTTGTGATGAATTATCACAGTGACCTCTAGGTGACCAGTCTCTAGTACTGTCTCTGATATGTTGTGATGAATTATCACAGTGACCTCTAGGAGACCAGTCTCTAGTACTGTCCTCTGATATGTTGTGATGAATTATCACAGTGACCTCTAGGAGACCAGTCTCTAGTACTGTCCTGATACGTTGTGATGAATTATCACAGTGACCTCTAGGAGACCAGTCTCTAGTACTGTCCTCTGATACGTTGTGATGAATTATCACATTGACCTCTAGGAGACCAGTCTCTATTACTGTCCTCTGATACATTGTGATGAATTATCACAGTGACCTCTAGGAGACCAGTCTCTAGTACTGTCCTCTGATATGTTGTGATGAATTATCACAGTGACCTCTAGGAGACCTGTCTCTAGTACTGTCCTCTGATACGTTGTGATGAATTATCACAGTGACCTCTAGGAGACCAGTCTCTAGTACTGTCCTCTGATATGTTGTGATGAATTATCACAGTGACCTCTAGGAGACCAGTCTCTAGTACTGTCCTCTGATACGTTGTGATGAATTATCACAGTGACCTCTAGGAGACCAGTCTCTATTACTGTCCTCTGATACGTGATGAATTATCACAGTGACCTCTAGGAGACCAGTCTCTATTACTGTCCTCTGATACGTGATGAATTATCACAGTGACCTCTAGGAGACCAGTCTCTATTACTGTCCTCTGATACGTGATGAATTATCACAGTGACCTCTAGGAGACCAGTCTCTATTACTGTCCTCTGATACGTTGTGATGAATTATCACAGTGACCTCTAGGAGACCAGTCTCTATTACTGTCCTCTGATACGTTGTGATGAATTATCACAGTGACCTCTAGGTGACCAGTCTCTAGTACTGTCTCTGATATGTTGTGATGAATTATCACAGTGACCTCTAGGAGACCAGTCTCTATTACTGTCCTCTGATACGTTGTGATGAATTATCACAGTGACCTCTAGGTGACCAGTCTCTAGTACTGTCTCTGATATGTTGTGATGAATTATCACAGTGACCTCTAGGAGACCAGTCTCTAGTACTGTCCTCTGATACGTTGTGATGAATTATCACAGTGACCTCTAGGTGACCAGTCTCTAGTACTGTCTCTGATATGTTGTGATGAATTATCACAGTGACCTCTAGGAGACCAGTCTCTAGTACTGTCCTCTGATACGTTGTGATGAATTATCACAGTGACCTCTAGGAGACCAGTCTCTAGTACTGTCCTCTGATACGTTGTGATGAATTATCACAGTGACCTCTAGGAGACCAGTCTCTAGTACTGTCCTCTGATACGTTGTGATGAATTATCACAGTGACCTCTAGGAGACCAGTCTCTATTACTGTCCTCTGATACATTGTGATGAATTATCACAGTGACCTCTAGGAGACCAGTCTCTATTACTGTCCTCTGATACATTGTGATGAATTATCACAGTGACCTCTAGGTGACCAGTCTCTAGTACTGTCTCTGATATGTTGTGATGAATTATCACAGTGACCTCTAGGAGACCAGTCTCTAGTACTGTCCTCTGATAGGTTGTGATGAATTATCACAGTGACCTCTAGGACACCAGTCTCTAGTACTGTCCTCTGATACGTTGTGATGAATTATCACAGTGACCTCTAGGAGACCAGTCTCTAGTACTGTCCTCTGATACATTGTGATGAATTATCACAGTGACCTCTAGGAGACCAGTCTCTATTACTGTCCTCTGATATGTTGTGATGAATTATCACAGTGACCTCTAGGAGACCAGTCTCTATTACTGTCCTCTGATACGTTGTGATGAATTATCACAGTGACCTCTAGGAGACCAGTCTCTAGTACTGTCCTCTGATACGTTGTGATGAATTATCACAGTGACCTCTAGGAGACCAGTCTCTAGTACTGTCCTCTGATACGTTGTGATGAATTATCACAGTGACCTCTAGGAGACCAGTCTCTAGTACTGTCCTCTGATATGTGATGAATTATCACAGTGACCTCTAGGAGACCAGTCTCTAGTACTGTCCTCTGATATGTTGTGATGAATTATCACACAGTGACCTCTAGGAGACCAGTCTCTAGTACTGTCCTCTGATACGTTGTGATGAATTATCACAGTGACCTCTAGGAGACCAGTCTCTAGTACTGTCCTCTGATACTTTGTGATGAATTATCACAGTGACCTCTAGGAGACCAGTCTCTATTACTGTCCTCTGATATGTTGTGATGAATTATCACAGTGACCTCTAGGAGACCAGTCTCTAGTACTGTCCTCTGATATGTTGTGATGAATTATCACAGTGACCTCTAGAGACCAGTCTCTAGTACTATCCTCTGATACGTTGTGATGAATTATCACAGTGACCTCTAGGAGACCAGTCTCTAGTACTGTCCTCTGATATGTTGTGATGAATTATCACAGTGACCTCTAGGAGACCAGTCTCTAGTACTGTCCTCTGATACGTTGTGATGAATTATCACAGTGACCTCTAGGAGACCAGTCTCTAGTACTGTCCTCTGATATGTTGTGATGAATTATCACACAGTGACCTCTAGGAGACCTGTCTCTAGTACTGTCCTCTGATATGTTGTGATGAATTATCACAGTGACCTCTAGGAGACCAGTCTCTAGTACTGTCCTCTGATATGTTGTGATGAATTATCACAGTGACCTCTAGGAGACCAGTCTCTATTACTGTCCTCTGATACGTTGTGATGAATTATCACAGTGACCTCTAGGTGACCAGTCTCTAGTACTGTCTCTGATATGTTGTGATGAATTATCACAGTGACCTCTAGGAGACCAGTCTCTATTACTGTCCTCTGATACGTTGTGATGAATTATCACAGTGACCTCTAGGTGACCAGTCTCTAGTACTGTCTCTGATATGTTGTGATGAATTATTACAGTGACCTCTAGGAGACCAGTCTCTAGTACTGTCCTCTGATACGTTGTGATGAATTATCACAGTGACCTCTAGGTGACCAGTCTCTAGTACTGTCTCTGATATGTTGTGATGAATTATCACAGTGACCTCTAGGAGACCAGTCTCTAGTACTGTCCTCTGATATGTTGTGATGAATTATCACAGTGACCTCTAGGAGACCAGTCTCTAGTACTGTCCTCTGATACGTTGTGATGAATTATCACAGTGACCTCTAGGAGACCAGTCTCTAGTACTGTCCTCTGATACGTTGTGATGAATTATCACAGTGACCTCTAGAGACCAGTCTCTATTACTGTCCTCTGATACGTTGTGATGAATTATCACAGTGACCTCTAGGTGACCAGTCTCTAGTACTGTCTCTGATATGTTGTGATGAATTATCACAGTGACCTCTAGAGACCAGTCTCTATTACTGTCCTCTGATACGTTGTGATGAATTATCACAGTGACCTCTAGGTGACCAGTCTCTAGTACTGTCTCTGATATGTTGTGATGAATTATCACAGTGACCTCTAGGAGACCAGTCTCTAGTACTGTCCTCTGATACGTTGTGATGAATTATCACAGTGACCTCTAGGTGACCAGTCTCTAGTACTGTCTCTGATATGTTGTGATGAATTATCACAGTGACCTCTAGGAGACCAGTCTCTAGTACTGTCCTCTGATATGTTGTGATGAATTATCACAGTGACCTCTAGGAGACCAGTCTCTAGTACTGTCCTCTGATACGTTGTGATGAATTATCACAGTGACCTCTAGGAGACCAGTCTCTAGTACTGTCCTCTGATACGTTGTGATGAATTATCACAGTGACCTCTAGGAGACCAGTCTCTATTACTGTCCTCTGATACATTGTGATGAATTATCACAGTGACCTCTAGGAGACCAGTCTCTATTACTGTCCTCTGATATGTTGTGATGAATTATCACAGTGACCTCTAGGAGACCAGTCTCTATTACTGTCCTCTGATACGTTGTGATGAATTATCACAGTGACCTCTAGGAGACCAGTCTCTAGTACTGTCTCTGATATGTTGTGATGAATTATCACAGTGACCTCTAGGAGACCAGTCTCTAGTACTGTCCTCTGATACGTTGTGATGAATTATCACAGTGACCTCTAGGTGACCAGTCTCTAGTACTGTCTCTGATATGTTGTGATGAATTATCACAGTGACCTCTAGGAGACCAGTCTCTAGTACTGTCCTCTGATATGTTGTGATGAATTATCACAGTGACCTCTAGGAGACCAGTCTCTAGTACTGTCCTCTGATACGTTGTGATGAATTATCACAGTGACCTCTAGGAGACCAGTCTCTAGTACTGTCCTCTGATACGTTGTGATGAATTATCACATTGACCTCTAGGAGACCAGTCTCTATTACTGTCATCTGATACATTGTGATGAATTATCACAGTGACCTCTAGGAGACCAGTCTCTAGTACTGTCCTCTGATATGTTGTGATGAATTATCACAGTGACCTCTAGGAGACCTGTCTCTAGTACTGTCCTCTGATACGTTGTGATGAATTATCACAGTGACCTCTAGGAGACCAGTCTCTATTACTGTCCTCTGATACGTGATGAATTATCACAGTGACCTCTAGGAGACCAGTCTCTATTACTGTCCTCTGATACGTGATGAATTATCACAGTGACCTCTAGGAGACCAGTCTCTATTACTGTCCTCTGATACGTGATGAATTATCACAGTGACCTCTAGGAGACCAGTCTCTATTACTGTCCTCTGATACGTTGTGATGAATTATCACAGTGACCTCTAGGAGACCAGTCTCTATTACTGTCCTCTGATACGTTGTGATGAATTATCACAGTGACCTCTAGGTGACCAGTCTCTAGTACTGTCTCTGATATGTTGTGATGAATTATCACAGTGACCTCTAGGAGACCAGTCTCTATTACTGTCCTCTGATACGTTGTGATGAATTATCACAGTGACCTCTAGGAGACCAGTCTCTATTACTGTCCTCTGATACGTTGTGATGAATTATCACAGTGACCTCTAGGTGACCAGTCTCTAGTACTGTCTCTGATATGTTGTGATGAATTATCACAGTGACCTCTAGGAGACCAGTCTCTAGTACTGTCCTCTGATACGTTGTGATGAATTATCACAGTGACCTCTAGGTGACCAGTCTCTAGTACTGTCCTCTGATACGTTGTGATGAATTATCACAGTGACCTCTAGGAGACCAGTCTCTATTACTGTCCTCTGATACATTGTGATGAATTATCACAGTGACCTCTAGGAGACCAGTCTCTATTACTGTCCTCTGATATGTTGTGATGAATTATCACAGTGACCTCTAGGAGACCAGTCTCTATTACTGTCCTCTGATACGTTGTGATGAATTATCACAGTGACCTCTAGGAGACCAGTCTCTAGTACTGTCTCTGATATGTTGTGATGAATTATCACAGTGACCTCTAGGAGACCAGTCTCTAGTACTGTCCTCTGATACGTTGTGATGAATTATCACAGTGACCTCTAGGTGACCAGTCTCTAGTACTGTCTCTGATATGTTGTGATGAATTATCACAGTGACCTCTAGGAGACCAGTCTCTAGTACTGTCCTCTGATACGTTGTGATGAATTATCACATTGACCTCTAGGAGACCAGTCTCTATTACTGTCCTCTGATACATTGTGATGAATTATCACAGTGACCTCTAGGAGACCAGTCTCTAGTACTGTCCTCTGATATGTTGTGATGAATTATCACAGTGACCTCTAGGAGACCTGTCTCTAGTACTGTCCTCTGATACGTTGTGATGAATTATCACAGTGACCTCTAGGAGACCAGTCTCTAGTACTGTCCTCTGATATGTTGTGATGAATTATCACAGTGACCTCTAGGAGACCAGTCTCTAGTACTGTCCTCTGATACGTTGTGATGAATTATCACAGTGACCTCTAGGAGACCAGTCTCTATTACTGTCCTCTGATACGTGATGAATTATCACAGTGACCTCTAGGAGACCAGTCTCTATTACTGTCCTCTGATACGTGATGAATTATCACAGAGAACTCTAGTAGACCAGACTCTATTACTGTCCTCTGATACGTGATGTATTATCACAGTGACCTCTAGAGACCAGTCTCTATTACTGTCCTCTGATACGTTGTGATGAATTATCACAGTGACCTCTAGGAGACCAGTCTCTATTACTGTCCTCTGATACGTTGTGATGAATTATCACAGTGACCTCTAGGTGACCAGTCTCTAGTACTGTCTCTGATATGTTGTGATGAATTATCACAGTGACCTCTAGGAGACCAGTCTCTATTACTGTCCTCTGATACGTTGTGATGAATTATCACAGTGACCTCTAGGTGACCAGTCTCTAGTACTGTCTCTGATATGTTGTGATGAATTATCACAGTGACCTCTAGGAGACCAGTCTCTAGTACTGTCCTCTGGATACGTTGTGATGAATTATCACAGTGACCTCTAGGTGACCAGTCTCTAGTACTGTCTCTGATATGTTGTGATGAATTATCACAGTGACCTCTAGGAGACCAGTCTCTAGTACTGTCCTCTGATACGTTGTGATGAATTATCACAGTGACCTCTAGGAGACCAGTCTCTAGTACTGTCCTCTGATACGTTGTGATGAATTATCACAGTGACCTCTAGGAGACCAGTCTCTAGTACTGTCCTCTGATACGTTGTGATGAATTATCACAGTGACCTCTAGGAGACCAGTCTCTATTACTGTCCTCTGATACATTGTGATGAATTATCACAGTGACCTCTAGGAGACCAGTCTCTATTACTGTCCTCTGATACATTGTGATGAATTATCACAGTGACCTCTAGGTGACCAGTCTCTAGTACTGTCTCTGATATGTTGTGATGAATTATCACAGTGACCTCTAGGAGACCAGTCTCTAGTACTGTCCTCTGATAGGTTGTGATGAATTATCACAGTGACCTCTAGGACACCAGTCTCTAGTACTGTCCTCTGATACGTTGTGATGAATTATCACAGTGACCTCTAGGAGACCAGTCTCTAGTACTGTCCTCTGATACATTGTGATGAATTATCACAGTGACCTCTAGGAGACCAGTCTCTATTACTGTCCTCTGATATGTTGTGATGAATTATCACAGTGACCTCTAGGAGACCAGTCTCTATTACTGTCCTCTGATACGTTGTGATGAATTATCACAGTGACCTCTAGGAGACCAGTCTCTAGTACTGTCCTCTGATACGTTGTGATGAATTATCACAGTGACCTCTAGGAGACCAGTCTCTAGTACTGTCCTCTGATACGTTGTGATGAATTATCACAGTGACCTCTAGGAGACCAGTCTCTAGTACTGTCCTCTGATATGTGATGAATTATCACAGTGACCTCTAGGAGACCAGTCTCTAGTACTGTCCTCTGATATGTTGTGATGAATTATCACACAGTGACCTCTAGGAGACCAGTCTCTAGTACTGTCCTCTGATACGTTGTGATGAATTATCACAGTGACCTCTAGGAGACCAGTCTCTAGTACTGTCCTCTGATACTTTGTGATGAATTATCACAGTGACCTCTAGGAGACCAGTCTCTAGTACTGTCCTCTGATATGTTGTGATGAATTATCACAGTGACCTCTAGGAGACCAGTGTCTATTACTGTCCTCTGATACGTTGTGATGAATTATCACACAGTGACCTCTAGGAGACCAGTCTCTAGTACTGTCCTCTGATACGTTGTGATGAATTATCACAGTGACCTCTAGGAGACCAGTCTCTAGTACTGTCCTCTGATATGTTGTGATGAATTATCACAGTGACCTCTAGGAGACCAGTCTCTATTACTGTCCTCTGATACGTTGTGATGAATTATCACACAGGGACCTCTAGGAGACCAGTCTCTAGTACTGTCCTCTGATATGTTGTGATGAATTATCACACAGTGACCTCTAGGAGACCAGTCTCTAGTACTGTCCTCTGATATGTTGTGATGAATTATCACAGTGACCTCTAGGAGACCAGTCTCTAGTACTGTCCTCTGATACATTGTGATGAATTATCACAGTGACCTCTAGGAGACCAGTCTCTATTACTGTCCTCTGATACGTGATGAATTATCACACAGTGACCTCTAGGAGACCAGTCTCTATTACTGTCCTCTGATATGTTGTGATGAATTATCACACAGTGACCTCTAGGAGACCAGTCTCTAGTACTGTCCTCTGATACGTTGTGATGAATTATCACAGTGACCTCTAGGAGACCAGTCTCTAGTACTGTCCTCTGATACGTTGTGATGAATTATCACACAGTGACCTCTAGGAGACCAGTCTCTAGTACTGTCCTCTGATATGTGATGAATTATCACAGTGACCTCTAGGAGACCAGTCTCTAGTACTGTCCTCTGATATGTTGTGATGACTTATCACAGTGACCTCTAGGAGACCAGTCTCTATTACTGTCCTCTGATATGTTGTGATGAATTATCACACAGTGACCTCTAGGAGACCAGTCTCTAGTACTGTCCTCTGATACGTTGTGATGAATTATCACAGTGACCTCTAGGAGACCAGTCTCTATTACTGTCCTCTGATATGTTGTGATGAATTATCACACAGTGACCTCTAGGAGACCAGTCTCTATTACTGTCCTCTGATACATTGTGATGAATTATCACACAGTGACCTCTAGGAGACCAGTCTCTATTACTGTCTCTGATATGTGATGAATTATCACACAGTGACCTCTAGGAGACCAGTCTCTAGTACTGTCCTCTGATATGTTGTGATGAATTATCACACAGTGACCTCTAGGAGACCAGTCTCTAGTACTGTCCTCTGATATGTTGTGATGAATTATCACAGTGACCTCTAGGAGACCAGTCTCTAGTACTGTCCTCTGATATGTTGTGATGAATTATCACAGTGACCTCTAGGAGACCAGTCTCTAGTACTGTCCTCTGATACGTTGTGATGAATTATCACAGTGACCTCTAGGAGACCAGTCTCTATTACTGTCTCTGATATGTGATGAATTATCACACAGTGACCTCTAGGAGACCAGTCTCTAGTACTGTCCTCTGATATGTTGTGATGAATTATCACAGTGACCTCTAGGAGACCAGTCTCTAGTACTGTCCTCTGATATGTTGTGATGAATTATCACAGTGACCTCTAGGAGACCAGTCTCTAGTGCTGTCCTCTGATATGTTGTGATGAATTATCACACAGTGACCTCTAGGAGACCAGTCTCTATTACTGTCCTCTGATATGTTGTGATGAATTATCACACAGTGACCTCTAGGAGACCAGTCTCTGGTACTGTCCTCTGATATGTTGTGATGAATTATCACAGTGACCTCTAGGAGACCAGTCTCTAGTACTGTCCTCTGATATGTTGTGATGAATTATCACAGTGACCTCTAGGAGACCAGTCTCTAGTACTGTCCTCTGATACGCTGTGATGAATTATCACAGTGACCTCTAGGAGACCAGTCTCTATTACTGTCCTCTGATATGTTGTGATGAATTATCACAGTGACCTCTAGGAGACCAGTCTCTAGTACTGTCCTCTGATACGCTGTGATGAATTATCACAGTGACCTCTAGGAGACCAGTCTCTAGTACTGTCCTCTGATACGCTGTGATGAATTATCACAGTGACCTCTAGGTGCGTCTGAAGTGGCACCCTATTCCCAGACTGGACAGTAATGGTTTGTGGAGACAGACTCTAGTCTACAGACAGGACAGTAATGGTTTGTGGAGACAGACTCTAGTCTACAGACAGGACAGTGATGGGTTGTCTAGTCTACAGACTGGACAGTGATGGTTTGTGGAGACAGACTCTAGTCTACAGACAGGACAGTGATGGGTTGTGGAGACAGACTCTAGTCTACAGACAGGACAGTGATGGGTTGTGGAGACAGACTCTAGTCTACAGACTGGACAGTGATGGTTTGTGGAGACAGACTCTAGTCTACAGACAGGACAGTGATGGGTTGTGGAGACAGACTCTAGTCTACAGACTGGACAGTAATGGTTTGTGGAGACAGACTAGTCTACAGACAGGACAGTGATGGGTTGTGGAGACAGACTCTAGTCTACAGACTGGACAGTAATGGTTTGTGGAGACAGACTCTAGTCTACAGACAGGACAGTGATGGGTTGTGGAGACAGACTCTAGTCTACAGACTGGACAGTAATGGGTTGTGGAGACAGACTCTAGTCTACAGACAGGACAGTAATGGTTGTCTAGTCTACAGACAGGACAGTGATGGTTTGTCTAGTCTACAGACAGGACAGTGATGGTTTGTCTAGTCTACAGACAGGACAGTGATAGTTTGTCTAGTCTGAGACAGGACAGTGAGGGTTTGTCTAGTCTACAGACAGGACAGTAATGGTTTGTGGAGACAGACTCTAGTCTACAGACAGGACAGTGATGGTTTGTGGAGACAGACTCTAGTCTACAGACTGGACAGTGATGGGTTGTCTAGTCTATAGACAGGACAGTAGTGGTTTGTGGAGACAGACTCTAGTCTACAGACAGGACATTGATGGTTTGTCTAGTCTACAGACAGGACAGTGATGTTTTTTCTAGTCTACAGACTGGACAGTGATGGTTTGTCTAGTCTACAGACAGGACAGTAGTGGTTTGTCTAGTCTACAGACAGGACAGTAATGGTTTGTCTAGTCTACAGACTGGACAGTGATGGGTTGTCTAGTCTACAGACTGGACAGTGATGGTTTGTCTAGTCTACAGACAGGACAGTGATGGTTGTCTAGTCTACAGACTGGACAGTGATGGTTTGTCTAGTCTACAGACAGGACAGTGATGGTTGTCTAGTCTACAGACTGGACAGTGATGGTTTGTCTAGTGTACAGACAGGACAGTGATGGTTTGTCTAGTCTACAGACTGGACATTGATGGTTTGTCTAGTGTACAGACAGGACAGTAATGGTTTGTGGAGACAGACTCTAGTCTACAGACAGGACAGTGATGGTTTGTCTAGTCTACAGACAGGACAGTGATGGGTTGTCTAGTCTACAGACAGGACAGTAATGGGTTGTGGAGGGAGAAAAGAAGGACTCTAACCATGCAAATTCAGGGTGTGCGTGCGTGCGTGCGTGCGTGCGTCCGTGTGTCCGTGCGTGCGTCCGTGTGTGTGTGTGTGTGTGTGTGTGTGTGTGTGTGTGTGTGTGTGTGTGTGTGTGTGTGTGTGTGTGTGTGTGAAGCAGTAGGACAGGGGGAACAGACAATCCCCTGCCTGAACGAAGCAACAGGATGTTGCAGAGAAAACAAGATGTCTGCCGAGCGAGGAGGTAATCACCTTATCTCCTAGGGAAGGGTCTGGTGGGGAGGCAGCTCAGGAACACAGGAAGTACACTAATAGCGTTCACGCTAAACATGTATAGGAAAGAAGGAGCTAGATATACACAGAGTATTGAAGTTAGCATGAAAGAGCATTTCTCCCCAAAAAACAACATAAAACTATAGGGCTGGTCAGTTATGTTATGGAGGGTGAGGGAGGGTATAGGGCTGGTCAGTTATGTTATGGAGGGTGAGGGAGGGTATAGGGCTGGTCAGTTATGTTATGGAGGGTATAGGGCTGGTCAGTTATGTTATGGAGGGTGAGGGAGGGTATAGGGCTGGTCAGTTATGTTATGGAGGGTGAGGGAGGGTATAGGGCTGGTCAGTTATGTTATGGAGGGTATAGGGCTGGTCAGTTATGTTATGGAGGGTGAGGGAGGGTATAGGGCTGGTCAGTTATGTTATGGAGGGTGAGGGAGGGTATAGGGCTGGTCAGTTATGTTATGGAGGGTGAGGGAGGGTATAGGGCTGGTCAGTTATGTTATGGAGGGTATAGGACTGGTCAGTTATGTTATGGAGGGTGACGGAGGGTATAGGGCTGGTCAGTTATGTTATGGAGGGTGAGGGAGGGAGGGTATAGGGCTGGTCAGATATGTTATAGAGGTTGAGGGAGGGTATAGGGCTGGTCAGTTATGTTATGGAGGGTATAGGGCTGGTCAGTTATGTTATGGAGGGTGAGGGAGGGTATAGGGCTGGTCAGTTATGTTATGCAGAGTGAGGGAGGGTATAGGGCTGGTCAGTTATGTTATGGAGGGTGAGGGAGGGTATAGGGCTGGTCAGTTATGTTATGGAGGGTGAGGGAGGGTATAGGGCTGGTCAGTTATGTTATGGAGGGTATAGGGCTGGTCAGTTATGTTATGGAGGGTGAGGGAGGGTATAGGGCTGGTCAGTTATGTTATGGAGGGTGAGGGAGGGTATAGGGCTGGTCAGTTATATTATGCAGAGTGAGGGAGGGTATAGGGCTGGTCAGTTATGTTATGGAGGGTGAGGGAGGGTATAGGGCTGGTCAGTTATGTTATGGAGGGTGAGGGAGGGTATAGGGCTGGTCAGTTATGTTATGGAGGGTGAGGGAGGGTATAGGGCTGGTCAGTTATGTTATGGAGGGTATAGGGCTGGTCAGTTATGTTATGGAGGGTATAGGACTGGTCAGTTATGTTATGGAGGGTATAGGGCTGGTCAGTTATGTTATGGAGGGTGAGGGAGGGTATAGGGCTGGTCAGTTATGTTATGGAGGGTATAGGGCTGGTCAGTTATGTTATGGAGGGTGAGGGAGGGTATAGGGCTGGTCAGTTATGTTATGGAGGGTGAGGGAGGGTATAGAGCTGGTCAGTTATGTTATGGAGGGTATAGGGCTGGTCAGTTATGTTATGCAGAGTGAGGGAGGGTATAGGGCTGGTCAGTTATGTTATGGAGGGTGAGGGAGGGTATAGGGCTGGGCTGGTCAGTTATGTTATGGAGGGTATAGGGCTGGTCAGTTATGTTATGGAGGGTATAGGGCTGGTCAGTTATGTTATGGAGGGTATAGGGCTGGTCAGTTATGTTATGGAGGGTGAGAGGGTATAGGGCTGGTCAGTTATGTTATGGAGGGTATAGGGCTGGTCAGTTATGTTATGGAGGGTATAGGGCTGGGCTGGTCAGTTATGTTATGGAGGGTGAGGAGGGTATAGGGCTGGTCAGTTATGTTATGGAGGGTATAGGGCTGGGCTGGTCAGTTATGTTATGGAGGGTATAGGGCTGGGCTGGTCAGTTATGTTATGGAGGGTGAGGGAGGGTATAGGGCTGGTCAGTTATGTTATGGAGGGTGAGGGAGGGTATAGGGCTGGTCAGTTATGTTATGGAGGGTATAGGGCTGGTCAGTTATGTTATGCAGAGTGAGGAGGGTATAGGGCTGGTCAGTTATGTTATGGAGGGTGAGGGAGGGTATAGGGCTGGGCTGGTCAGTTATGTTATGGAGGGTATAGGGCTGGTCAGTTATGTTATGCAGAGTGAGGGAGGGTATAGGGCTGGTCAGTTATGTTATGGAGGGTGAGGGAGGGTATAGGGCTGGTCAGTTATTTTATGGAGGGTGAGGGAGGGTATAGGGCTGGTCAGTTATGTTATGGAGGGTGAGGGAGGGTATTGGGCGGGTCAGTTATGTTATGGAGGGTATAGGGCTGGTCAGTTATGTTATGGAGGGTGAGGGAGGGTATAGGGCTGGTCAGTTATGTTATGCAGAGTGAGGGAGGGTATAGGGCTGGTCAGTTATGTTATGGAGGGTGAGGGAGGGTATAGGGCTGGTCAGTTATGTTATGCAGAGTGAGGGAGGGTATAGGGCTGGTCAGTTATGTTATGGAGGGTGAGGGAGGGTATAGGGCTGGTCAGTTATGTTATAGAGGTTGAGGGAGGGTATAGGGCTGGTCAGTTATGTTATAGAGGGTGAGGGAGGGTATAGGGCTGGTCAGTTATGTTATGGAGGGTATAGGGCTGGTCAGTTATGTTATGGAGGGTGAGGGAGGGTATAGGGCTGGTCAGTTATGTTATGCAGAGTGAGGGAGGGTATAGGGCTGGTCAGTTATGTTATGGAGGGTGAGGGAGGGTATAGGGCTGGTCAGTTATGTTATGGAGGGTGAGGGAGGGTATAGGGCTGGGCTGGTCAGTTATGTTATGGAGGGTATAGGGCTGGTCAGTTATGTTATGGAGGGTGAGGGAGGGTATAGGGCTGGTCAGTTATGTTATGGAGGGTATAGGGCTGGTCAGTTATGTTATGGAGGGTATAGGACTGGTCAGTTATGTTATGGAGGGTATAGGGCTGGTCAGTTATGTTATGCAGAGTGAGGGAGGGTATAGGGCTGGTCAGTTATGTTATGGAGGGTGAGGGAGGGTATAGGGCTGGTCAGTTATGTTATGCAGAGTGAGGGAGGGTATAGGGCTGGTCAGTTATGTTATGGAGGGTATAGGGCTGGTCAGTTATGTTATGGAGGGTATAGGGCTGGTCAGTTATGTTATGGAGGGTGAGGGAGGGTATAGGGCTGGTCAGTTATGTTATGGAGGGTGAGGGAGGGTATAGGGCTGGTCAGTTATGTTATGGAGGGTATAGGGCTGGTCAGTTATGTTATGGAGGGTGAGGGAGGGTATAGGGCTGGTCAGTTATGTTATGGAGGGTATAGGGCTGGTCAGTTATGTTATGCAGAGTGAGGGAGGGTATAGGGCTGGTCAGTTATGTTATGGAGGGTGAGGGAGGGTATAGGGCTGGGCTGGTCAGTTATGTTATGGAGGGTGAGGGAGGGTATAGGGCTGGTCAGTTATGTTATGCAGAGTGAGGGAGGGTATAGTGCTGGTCAGTTATGTTATGCAGAGTGAAGGAGGGTATAGGGCTGGTCAGTTATGTTATGGAGGGTATAGGGCTGGTCAGTTATGTTATGCAGAGTGAGGGAGGGTATAGGACTGGTCAGTTATGTTATGGAGGGTGAGGGAGGGTATAGGGCTGGTCAGTTATGTTATGGAGGGTATAGGGCTGGTCAGTTATGTTATGCAGAGTGAGGGAGGGTATAGGGCTGGTCAGTTATGTTATGGAGGGTGAGGGAGGGTATAGGGCTGGTCAGTTATGTTATGGAGGGTATAGGGCTGGGCTGGTCAGTTATGTTATGCAGAGTGAGGGAGGGTATAGGGCTGGTCAGTTATGTTATGCAGAGTGAGGGAGGGTATAGGGCTGGTCAGTTATGTTATGCAGAGTGAGGGAGGGTATAGGGCTGGTCAGTTATGTTATGCAGAGTGAGGGAGGGTATAGGGCTGGGCTGGTCAGTTGTGTTATGCAGAGTGAGGGAGGGTATAGGACTGGTCAGTTATGTTATGGAGGGTGAGGGAGGGTATAGGACTGGTCAGTTATGTTATGGAGGGTATAGGGCTGGTCATTTATGTTATGCAGAGTGAGGGAGGGTATAGGGCTGGTCAGTTATGTTATGCAGAGTGAGGGAGGGTATAGGGCTGGTCAGTTATGTTATGCAGAGTGAGGGAGGGTATAGGGCTGGTCAGTTATGTTATGGAGGGTGAGGGAGGGTATAGGGCTGGTCAGTTATGTTATGCAGAGTGAGGGAGGGTACAGGGCTGGTCAGTTATGTTATGGAGGGTGAGGGAGGGTATTGGGCTGGTCAGTTATGTTATGCAGAGTGAGGGAGGGTATAGGGCTGGTCAGTTATGTTATGGAGGGTGAGGGAGGGTATAGGGCTGGTCAGTTATGTTATGGAGGGTGAGGGAGGGTATAGGGCTGGTCATTTATGTAATGGAGGGTATAGGGCTGGTCAGTTATGTTATGCAGAGTGAGGGAGGGTATAGTGCTGGTCAGTTATGTTATGGAGGGTATAGGGCTGGTCAGTTATGTCATGGAGGGTATAGGGCTGGTCAGTTATGTTATGGAGGGTGAGGGAGGGTATAGGGCTGGTCAGTTATGTTATGGAGGGTGAGGGAGGGTATAGGGCTGGTCAGTTATGTTATGGAGGGTATAGGGCTGGTCAGTTATGTCATGGAGGGTATAGGACTGGACAGTTATGTTATGGAGGGTATAGGGCTGGTCAGTTATGTTATGGAGGGTGAGGGAGGGTATAGGGCTGGTCAGTTATGTTATGGAGGGTATAGGGCTGGTCAGTTATGTTATGGAGGGTGAGGGAGGGTATAGGGCTGGTCAGTTATGTTATGGAGGGTATAGGGCTGGTCAGTTATGTTATGGAGGGTATAGGGCTGGTCAGTTATGTTATGCAGAGTGAGGGAGGGTGTAGGACTGGTCAGTTATGTTATGCAGAGTAAGGGAGGGTATAGGACTGGTCAGTTATGTTATGGAGGGTATAGGGCTGGTCATTTATGTTATGCAGAGTGAGGGAGGGTATAGGGCTGGTCAGTTATGTTATGGAGGGTATAGGGCTGGTCAGTTATGTTATGGAGGGTATAGGGCTGGTCAGTTATGTTATGCAGAGTGAGGGAGGGTATAGGGCTGGTCAGTTATGTTATGGAGGGTATAGGGCTGGTCAGTTATGTTATGGAGGGTGAGGGAGGGTATAGGGCTGGTCAGTTATGTTATGGAGGGTATAGGGCTGGTCAGTTATGTTATGCAGAGTGAGGGAGGGTATAGGACTGGTCAGTTATGTTATGGAGGGTGAGGGAGGGTTTAGGACTGGTCAGTTATGTTATGAGGGTATAGGGCTGGTCATTTATGTTATGCAGAGTGAGGGAGGGTATAGGGCTGGTCAGTTATGTTATGCAGAGTGAGGGAGGGTTTAGGGCTGGTCAGTTATGTTATGGAGGGTGAGGGAGGGTATAGGGCTGGTCAGTTATGTTATGGAGGGTATAGGGCTGGTCAGTTATGTTATGGAGGGTGAGGGAGGGTATAGGGCTGGTCAGTTATGTTATGGAGGGTGAGGGAGGGTATAGGGCTGGTCAGTTATGTTATGGAGGGTATAGAGCTGGTCAGTTATGTTATGGAGGGTTTAGGGCTGGTCAGTTATGTTATGCAGTGTAAGGGATGTTATAGGGCCTGGCAGCGAGCAGCAGGCAGTGCTTCTAACTGAGGAGGTGATCACTAACTAAGAGACAGCCTCGTCCCCATGGCAGCTGATCACTAACTAAGAGACAGCCTCGTCCCCATGGCAGCTGATCACTAACTAAGAGACAGCCTCGTCCCCATGGCAGCTGATCACTAACTAAGAGACAGCCTCGTCCCCATGGCAGCTGATCACTAACTAAGAGACAGCCTCTTCCCCATGGCAGCTGATCACTAAGAGACAGCCTCGTCCCCATGGCAGCTGATCACTAAGAGACAGCCTCGTCCCCATGGCAGCTGATCACTAAGAGACAGCCTCGTCCCCATGGCAGCTGATCACTAAGAGACAGCCTCGTCCCCATGGCAGCTGATCACTAAGAGACAGCCTCGTCCCCATGGCAGCTGATCACTAAGAGACAGCCTCGTCCCCATGGCAGCTGATCACTAAGAGACAGCCTCGTCCCCATGGCAGCTGATCACTAACTAAGAGACAGCCTCGTCTCCATGGCAGCTGATCACTAACTAAGAGACAGCCTCGTCTCCATGGCAGCTGATCACTAACTAAGAGACAGCCTCGTCTCCATGGCAGCTGATCCCCTGAATCCAGTTGAGTCTGGAAATCCAGATTGTTCAACACTGTGTCCTATTTCACAATCCTCCTGCAGCTCACACACACACACACACACACACACACACACACACACACACACGCTTGATAGGCTCTTTGTCAAGCTTTGTCTTTTCTGTTGATTTGGTCCAGAGCAGAGTAGGACGGGGAGAGAGAGAGTCCCTTTGTCTTCTGTTGTCTCCTCCCC
>NW_027009288.1:47500-49112 GCF_036934945.1 Oncorhynchus masou masou | reverse complement strand
GTAAGGTCTACTACACCTGTTGTATTCAGCATTTCACTGTGAGGTCTACTACACCTGTTGTATTCAGCATTTCACTGTGAGGTCTACTACACCTGTTGTATTCAGCATTTCACTGTGAGGTCTACTACACCTGTTGTATTCAGCATTTCACTCTGAGGTCTACTACACCTGTTGTATTCAGCATTTCACTGTGAGGTCTACTACACCTGTTGTATTCAGCATTTCACTGTGAGGTCTACTACACCTGTTGTATTCAGCATTTCACTGTGAGGTCTACTACACCTGTTGTATTCAGCATTTCACTGTAAGGTCTACGACACCTGTTGTATTTAGCATTTCACTGTAAGGTCTACTACACCTGTTGTATTCAGCATTTCACTGTGAGGTCTACTACACCTGTTGTATTCAGCATTTCACTGTGAGGCCTACTACACCTGTTGTATTCAGCATTTCACTGAGGTCTACTACACCTGTTGTATTCAGCATTTCACTGAGGTCTACTACACCTGTTGTATTCAGCATTTCACTGTGAGGTCTACTACACCTGTTGTATTCAGCATTTCACTGTGAGGCCTACTACACCTGTTGTATTCAGCATTTCACTGTGAGGTCTACTACACCTGTTGTATTCATCATTTCACTGTAAGGTCTACTACACCTGTTGTATTCAGCATTTCACTGTAAGGTCTACTACACCTGTTGTATTCAGCATTTCACTGTGACGTCTACTACACCTGTTGTATTCAGCATTTCACTGTGAGGTCTACTACACCTGTTGTATTCAGCGCACGTGTCATACGATTGATTTGATTTGAACAGTGCAGATTTAAAGCTTGGTATCAGAAAGACGGTTGGTGCTGTTTATGTCGACATTCTGTTACCAAACTTAGCATCTGCACTGTTCTTCAAGTAAATGTGTTTTTGTCACATTTCCCCTTCTCCTCCTCCCTATTTCCCCTCCTCTCTATTTCCCCTCCTCTCTATTTCCCTCCTCTCTATTTCCCTCCTCTCTATTTCCCCTCCTCTCTATTTCCCTCCTCTCTATTTCCCCTCCTCTCTATTTCCCTCCTCTCTATTTCCCCTCCTCTCTATTTCCCCTCCTCTCTATTTCCCCTCCTCTCTATTTCCCCTCCTCTCTATTTCCCCTCCTCTCTATTTCCCCTCCTCTCTATTTCCCTCCTCTCTATTTCCCCTCCTCTCTATTTCCCCTCCTCTCTATTTCCCCTCCTCTCTATTTCCCCTCCTCCCTATTTCCCCTCCCCTCCTCCCTATTTCCCCTCCTCTCTATTTCCCCTCCTCTCTATTTCCCTCCTCTCTATTTCCCTCCTCTCTATTTCCCCTCCTCTCTATTTCCGCTCCTCTCTATTTCCCCTCCTCTCTATTTCCCCTCCTCCCTATTTCCCCTCCTCCCTATTTCTCCTCCTCTCTATTTCTCCTCCTCCCTATTTCTCCTCCTCTCTATTTCCCCTCCTCCCTATTTCTCCTCCTCCCTATTTCCCCTCCTCCCTATTTCCCCTCCTCCCTATTTCCCTCCTCTCTATTTCTCCTCCTCCCTATTTCTCCTCCTCTCTATTTCTCCTCCTCCCTATTTCTCCTCCTCTCTATTTCCCCT
>NW_027009288.1:0-42500 GCF_036934945.1 Oncorhynchus masou masou | reverse complement strand
CAAGCAGCCCACAGTATAAAATACTTTAGCAGCGGATTTCATTGTCTTTTACATATAACCTGTAGGGAACACAGCATGTCGGTCTCTCACTTATGGGTGGGGGAGTGAAAAGCATGTCGGTCTCTCACTTATGGGTGGGGGAGTGAAAAGCATGTCGGTCTCTCACTTATGGGTGGGGGAGTGAAACGCATGTCGGTCTCTCACTTATGGGTGGGGGAGTGAAAAGCATGTCGGTCTCTCACTTATGGGTGGGGGAGTGAAACGCATGTCGGTCTCTCACTTATGGGTGGGGGAGTGAAACGCATGTCGGTCTCTCCCTTATGGGTGGGGAGTGAAAAGCATGTCGGTCTCTCACTTATGGGTGGGGGAGTGAAAAGCATGTCGGTCTCTCACTTATGGGTGGGGAGTGAAACGCATGTCGGTCTCTCACTTATGGGTGGGGGAGTGAAAAGCATGTCGGTCTCTCACTTATGGGTGGGGGAGTGAAAAGCATGTCGGTCTCTCACTTATGGGTGGGGAGTGAAAAGCATGTCGGTCTCTCCCTTATGGGTGGGGGAGTGAAAAGCATGTCGGTCTCTCCCTTATGGGTGGGGGAGTGAAAAGCATGTCGGTCTCTCCCTTATGGGTGGGGGAGTGAAAAGGATGCAAATTAAAAACTGTCGTTTTTCCTATAGTGGAAAAAGTGTGTTTTCGTGTATATTACTGTAGTATTTACTGTATTATACTATAACATTCAATAGCAAGTACTGCACATGATGGATGGATACTACAGTGTGTAGTACAGTATTCTACAGTATACTACAGTTTACTCTAACATTCCATAGTAAGTACTGTAGTTTTCTATAGTAAACTGTGGTATTTTTTCATGTGGGGCGTGCCCCATGGTTATGCGTTGGGCTGACCGCACCACACTCTGGAGAGCCATGTGGTTGGGGGCAGTTCCTGTACCAGGCAGGGATGCAGGCCGACAGAATGCTCTGTAGAAGTTTGTGTGGGGGGGGCATGCCGAATTTCTTCAGCCGCCAAAGTTGAATAGTTCCATTTCAGGTTTTTAAGTGATGAAGGAACTTGAAGCTTTTGACCCTCACCACTGGGGCGACGAGGATGGAAGATCTGCTCCTTCGTTTTGTTGACGTTGAGGGAGAGGTTATTTCCCCGGCACCACTCTGCCCTCACCTTCTGTCTGTAGGCTGTCTCAGTGTTGTTGGTAATCAGGCATACCACGCTTCATCAGCAAACTTGATGATTGAGTTGGAGTCGTGTTGTGGAGGCCACCCAGACGTGGGTGAATAGGGTGTACAGGAGGGGGCTGAGCACACACCCCTGAGGGGCCCCTGTGTTGATGATCAGCTTGGCAGAGGTGGTGTTGCATATATCTTCCGATTTTGCAGGTTTTCCTACTTACAAAGCATGTAGAGGTCTGTAATTTTTATCATAGGTACACTTCAACTGTGAGAGACAGAATCTAAAACAAAAATCCAGAAAATCACATTGTTTGATTTTTAAGTGATAAATTTGAATATTATTGCATGACATCAGTAATTGATCACCTACCAACCAGTAAGAATTCTGGTTCTCTGTGAAATTTTGGGAAAATTATCAGAATTTTGTATTACGTTTGTTAAAACAATATTTGTTTTATATTTTATGTCCTTCGTGCTCAATGACCAAACTTGTTTCTTTTTAACAGATAATTCCTTTCTGTCTGCTGTTGACTGCATAGTCCTTGGTGAAACTTGTATTGTAGCTAATGTTGTCCATGCTTGTTGTGGCCATGACTGTCAGGTGATGAGGCTTCGTTCTCACGTCATACTAGACCACTGTTCTCCCAGCAGCTGCCAGAGAAGCAACACTGGGGTTTAAAGTTGTCATGTAATTTTCAAAGAATTGAATTCTCTGATCCATTTATAGCTATTGTTCCATACCTGTAATGTCATTGTTACAGAACCAATTTACTGCAACATGTGTTTCCTGGTATGACTCGAGTTCCAATGCCTTTTGTTCTTCTCTTCTTCCCATAGAGAGAGGAGAGAGGTCTGTCAGCAGGGGTACTGAGGCCACGCCCCCATATGGCTATCAGCTAGACCTGGACTTCCTGAAGTATGTGGACGACATACAGCGTGGCAACACCCTCAAGAGGCTGAACATCCAGAGGAAATCCAGGCCTGTCCGGCCGACGGCGGAGCCCGTGCCCAGGGGAGGTTGCTCTGGTGGGGGCAGTGGGTACAGTGGGCAGGGCCAGGCTGAATGGACCTCCACAGGCTCCCTACCCTCCTCCAGTGAAGAGGCACAGCAGAGTCCCCTCTTCTACCCCTCCCCCCAAGCCTCACCCTCCCCCCACCCTGATTTACCACGCCCATGCCCCTCTCCCTTCCTGTGAGCCTCCCCTTCCTCCCCTACCCCCTGAGGGCTACCTGAGCGTCCCCGCCGAAGGCCCTCAACGGCCCCTTCTCCCGCCCTCCTCTCCGTGGGAACCTCCCCTCCTCAACCCCCAGGTTGAGAAGACCCTGATGGAGACGAGGAGGAGGTTAGAACAGGAGCGCCACCTCATGCAGCCCCCTCCCCCTCCGAACCCCCTGGCCCTGCTCCTCGCCACCGCCTGGCCTCCTTCGGAGGGATGGGAGGGTCCAGCACCTCCCTGTTCTCCCCCTGCTTCCCAACGGGGGTGGAGGTAGTGGAGAGTACAACCCTACTACACTTCCATGGGTTCCTCTATGCACCACAGCCCCATGTCCTCGGGCATGACCACGCCGGCCACCAACGTGTCTCCGCTCCACCTGCAGCACATCCGGGAGCAGATGGTGGTGGCCCTGCGGAGGCTGAAGGAGCTAGAGGAGAAGGTGAAGACCATACCTATCCTGCAGGTGAAGATAGCCGTGCTGCAGGAGGAGAAGAGACAGATGACCTGTCAGAAGAACCAGAGGCTGGGGGTGGGGGGCATAGTGGGGGGGGGGTTCAGGAAGAGGTCCTATAGCGTGGGCAGTGCTGACCAGTTGGCCGACCAGCTGGACCCCCAGACACATACCCTACAGACCCAGGATCTGCACATCATGGAGCCAGAGGGCCAGGAGTGTCAGGGCCATAGTCAGAGTACCAAGGGGATGGAGGAGTTCAGGAGGCTGGCTGCAGAGGTCCAAGCCCTGGGGGCAAACAGCCAGGATCAAGGGTCTCACCAGGCCAGGGAGACCCAGACCTCCCTCCCTCTCACCCACAATAACAACAACCAGCTCACCTCCACGGCGGTCGGCCCAGATGAGAACATGAACGACGCCACGGTGGTCGCCCAGAGGAAGTCGCCGGTGATGACGATGGTACAACAACGACGCTTCTACTGTGACATCGGAATGGCGACGGAGCAGCGTGAGACTCGCAGTGCTGGGACGGGCGTGACGGAAGCCATGTTGGGCGTGACCAGCGAGGTGGAGGCAGAGCTAGACTTGCAGCAGCAGACCATCGAGGCCCTGAAGGAGAAGATCTACCGGCTAGAGGTGGACCTGAGAGAGACCACCCACATGATGGAGATGTCCAAGCTGAAGCTAGAGCTGCAGGCCGCTGGCGGAGCCAATAAGAAGAGGGCTGATAAAGGCTGCCAGGTACGGCCAGACACCTACAGCATGGCCTGCCAGGCGCGGCCAGACACCCAGAGCACTGGCTCAGAGACCTGGAGAGTCCAGACACACAGCCAGGGAGTGGGGAACCATCTAGAGACCAGCCATGCCTCCACAGGGGAGACCCTCCACACTGTAGGGGTAGGGGTGTCCTGTCAACCCAGCCTGAGACACACTGCTTCGGGTCCTGACCTGCCCATGGAGAGGTGGCTAGTGCAGGAGAGGGTAGAGGTGCAGGACCAGTGTGTGGGGAGGCAGTTGGAGGTGTGTGACCAGGGGTGGGGGTGGAGGTGGGGCTGTGTGACCAGGGAGTGAACACTGATGAGGAAGTAGACAGTCTACAGCTGTGTCAGGCCCAGGAGACCGAGGCCAAGGAGAGGGAGAGCAGGTCGGTGGGCATTGGGGAGTGTTCTAGAGACGTCACCGTCTCTCCCATCAGACAGCTGGTTACCACGGGGACTAACCCTGTCCTGGGCACCACCACGGACTCTGCTGTCATGGTAACCCCAGACACAGCCTCCCAACATACCAGCACCCTACTGGAGACCGCTAGCCAACACACCAACACAGAGACGGTGGTGCTAGCTGATGGCTGTACCAACACCCCCCTGCTCCACACAGCCTCCCAACACACCAGCACGCTAACCAATCACACAAGGACTGTCGCTGTGGGCGAGGGGCTGATCAAAGACCCACAGACCAAAACCAGGTACTTTTTCTATTAGATTCATTTAACCATGGGGATATAATACAATACATTTAAATCATGTTTTTTGAACACATAAAAGTTGAATAGAATGTTCAACTTTTCTTCCTTAGGTCTGTTGCCGTGGGAAACACAGCGGAGCGAGACGGCGGTACGGAGGAGGCATGGTCGGCCCAGACCAAAGAGGTGGGCGTCGGCCTGATCGGCATCCACACTAACTTCCTGGTCGGCCTGAAGACCCGGAACATTGCATGTGGCCCCTCCCACCTGGACGGAACCGCTGTTACCCAGGAGACCATTGCAGTGACGACTGTTGTACCACCCCAGGCCCAGGCCATACCACCGCCCCAGCAGGTGGAGGGGGTGCAGGACTAGACCACTACATAGAGAGGCTTCAGAAGCTACTTCAGGAACAACAGATGCTGTTGACTGAGAACTACAGTGAGCTAGCGGATGCTTTCGGACAGCCCTGCTCTTCTCAGTTCACCCACTTTGGTTCTATCAACAGCCAGCTGGTCAACACTCTGACTTCTATCAGCTCTGTCATGAAGTGTGGCAGTGCTGAGGATCTGAGAACACAGCGAGATAGCAGCAGCACCACTACAGGTAGGCCACACAGAATATCATTACACCAGACAGACCATTTATCTACTGTTAGCCTGCTCTCTTCTCAGTCTGATATAACATAGAGCTTATGTTATTGTGTGTTTTTATGAATGTGTCTATGTTTGTGTTGCTTCACAGTCCCCGCTGTTCAATAAGGTGTGTTATCTGCATTTTAAATCTGATTCTACTGCTGTATCAGTTACCTGATGTGGAATAGAGTTCCATGTAGTCATGGCTCTATGTAGTACTGTGGAATAGAGTTCCATGTAGTCATGGCTCTATGTAGTACTGTGGAATAGAGTTCCATGTAGTCATGGCTCTATGTAGTACTGTGGAATAGAGTTCCATGGGGTCACGGCTCTATGTAGTACTGTGGAATAGAGTTCCATGTGGTCATGGCTCTATGTAGTACTGTGGAATAGAGTTCCATGTGGTCATGGCTCTATGTAGTACTGTGGAATAGAGTTCCATGTAGTCATGGCTCTATGTAGTACTGTGGAATAGAGTTCCATGTAGTCATGTCTCTATGTAGTACTGTGGAGTAGAGTTCCATGTAGTCATGGCTCTATGTAGTACTGTGGAATAGAGTTCCATGTAGTCATGGCTCTATGTAGTACTGTGGAATAGAGTTCCATGTAGTCATGGCTCTATGTAGTACTGTGGAATAGAGTTCCATGTAGTCATGGCTCTATGTAGTACTGTGGAATAGAGTTCCATGTAGTCATGGCTCTATGTAGTACTGTGGAATAGAGTTCCATGTAGTCATGGCTCTATGTAGTACTGTGGAATAGAGTTCCATGTAGTCATGGCTCTATGTAGTACTGTGGAATAGAGTTCCATGTAGTCATGGCTCTATGTAGTACTGTGGAATAGAGTTCCATGTAGCCATGGCTCTATGTAGTACTGTGGAATAGAGTTCCATGTAGCCATGGCTCTATGTAGTACTGTGGAATAGAGTTCCATGTAGCCATGGCTCTATGTAGTACTGTGGAATAGAGTTCCATGTAGTCATGGCTCTATGTAGTACTGTGGAATAGAGTTCCATGTAGTCATGGCTCTATGTAGTACTGTGGAATAGAGTTCCATGTAGTCATGGCTCTATGTAGTACTGTGGAATAGAGTTCCATGTAGTCATGGCTCTATGTAGTACTGTGGAATAGAGTTCCATGTAGTCACGGCTCTATGTAGTACTGTGGAATAGAGTTCCATGTAGTCACGGCTCTATGTAGTACTGTGGAATAGAGTTCCATGTAGTCACGGCTCTATGTAGTACTGTGGAATAGAGTTCCATGTAGTCACGGCTCTATGTAGTACTGTGGAATAGAGTTCCATGTGGTCACGGCTCTATGTAGTACTGTGGAATAGAGTTCCATGTAGTCATGGCTCTATGTAGTACTGTGGAATAGAGTTCCATGTAGTCATGGCTCTATGTAGTACTGTGGAATAGAGTTCCATGTAGTCATGTCTCTATGCAGTACTGTGGAATAGAGTTCCATGTAGTCATGGCTCTATGTAGTACTGTGGAATATAGTTCCATGTAGTCATGGCTCTATGTAGTACTGTGGAATAGAGTTCCATGTAGTCATGGCTCTATGTAGTACTGTGGAATAGAGTTCCATGTAGTCATGGCTCTATGTAGTACTGTGGAATAGAGTTCCATGTAGTCATGGCTCTATGTAGTACTGAGGAATAGAGTTCCATGTGGTCATGGCTCTATGTAGTACTGTGGAATAGAGTTCCATGTAGTCATGGCTCTATGTGGTACTGTGGAATAGAGTTCCATGTAGTCATGGCTCTATGTAGTACTGTGGAATAGAGTTCCATGTAGTCATGTCTCTATGTAGTACTGTGCACCTCCCATAGTCTGTTCTGGACTTGGGGACTGTGAGGAGACCTCTGGTGGCATGTCTTGTGGGGTATGCATGGGTGTCTGAGCTGTGTGCCAGTAGTTTAAACAGACAGCTCGGTACATTCAGCATGTCACTTCTCACAAATACAAGTAGTGATGAAGTCCATCTCTCCTCCACTTTGAGCCAGGAGAGTTGACATGCATATTATTAATATTAGCTCTCTGTGTACATCCAAGGGCCAGTGGTGCTGCCCTGTTCTGAGACAATTATACTTTTCCTAAATTCTTCTTTGTGGCACCTGACCACACCACTGAACAGTGCGACAGAACTAGGGCCTGTAGGACCTGCCTTGTTGATAGTGCTGTTAAGAAGGTAGAAACTAGGGCCTGTAGGACCTGCCTTGTTGATAGTGTTGTTAAGAAGGTAGAAACTAGGGCCTGTAGGACCTACCTTGTTGATAGTGTTGTTAAGAAGGTAGAGCATCACTGTATAATGGACAGACTTCACCCATCTCAGCTACTGTTGTATCAACATGTTTTGACCATTACAGTTTGCAATCTAGGGTTACTCCAAGCAGTTTAGTCACCTCAACTTGCTCAATTTCCACATTATTTGTTACAAGATTTAGTTGAGGTTTAGGGTTTAGTGAGTGTTTTGTCCCAAATACAATGCTTTTTGTTTTTGAAATATGTAGTACTAACTTATTCCTTGCCACCCATTCTACTAACTAATTCCTTTCCACCTTTTCTGAAACTAACTGCAGCTCTTTGTTAAGTCTTGAAGTCATTTCAGTCACTGTGGTAGCTGATATGTATAGTGTTGATTCATCCACATAGACACACAGGCTTTACTCAAAGTCAGTGGCATGTCGTTAGCAAAGATTGAAAAAAGTAAGGGGCCAAGACAGCTACCCTGGGGAATTCCTGATTCTAACTGGATTATGTTGGAGAGGCTTCCATTAAAGACCCTCTGTGTTCTGTTAGACAGGTAACTTTTTATCCATGTTATAGCAGGGGGTGTGAAGCCATAACACATACGGTTTTCCAGCAACAGACTATGATCAATAATGTCAAAAGCAGAACTGAACTAACAAAACAGCCCACACAGTCCATTTATCATCAATTTCTCTCAGCCAATCATCAGTCATTTGTATAAGTGCTGTGCTTGTTGAGTGTCCTTCTCTATAAGCGAGCTGAAAGTCTGTCAATTTGTTTACTGTATAATAGCATTGTCTCTGGTCAAACACCATTTTTTCCAAAAGTTTACAAAGGGTTATTAACGCCTCTTAATTAAGGAATTTTAGCCTAAAATGACATGCCCAAATCTAACTGCCTGTAGCTTAGGACCTGAAGCAAGGATATGCATATTCATCAAATCAAATCCAATCAAATTTTATTTGTCACATACACATGGTTAGCAGATGTTAATGTGAGTGTAGTGAAATGCTTGTGCTTCTCGTTCCGACAATGCAGTAATAACCAACGAGTAATCTAGCTAACAATTCCAAAACTACTACCTTATACACGTGAATGAGTGATGGTACAGAGCGGCATAGGCAAGATACAGTAGATGGTATCGAGTACAGTATATACATATGAGATGAGTATGTAAACAAAGTGACATAGTTAAAGTGGCTAGTGATACATCATCCGGGTTGGAGCGAGCGGTCGCATCTACACTTCGGTCCGCAGGTAGTATAACTTTTCATTACATTTCATTATAGTACAACGGTTTGATTTGTCTAATCTTAGCAATTCTTCCTAGCTAGCTACATAGCCGTCTTTGTATCAAAGATAATTGCGTAATTATCGTATTTCGTCGTCCTAACGTAGTCTACACTGCTTTCTGCCCAGCAGCTAGCTAACGTCCACTAGCACAGCAGCTAGCTAACGTCCACTAGAACTGTAGAAACTATTACACTCAACGACTGATTAGTGTAGTGTTAGCTAGCTACATAGTTGTCTTTGCTGTCTTCGTATTCAAGGTAACTACTGAACCACACACTACTGTTTTACCATGTGGTTCCTGGAACTACATGACTACTGTTTTACCATGTAGCACTACTGGAACTACACACTACTGTTTTACCATGTAGCTTAACTGCTTGAATGTAACAGCAATCTTCAAATCTTTCCATAGATTTCCAATGGGATTCAAGTCTGTTTTTAGCTGGGCCACCAAAGATGTTCACATTCTTGTTCAAGCTGCTCCAGCATTGCTTTGACTGTATACTTGGAGTCATTGTCCTGTTGAATGTTCATCGCTCACCCCAGTCTATTGTCATTTGCACTCTGAAGCAGGTGCCCATCAAGGCTTTTGCTCATTTGGCTCCATTCATTGTTCCCCATCCTTACCAGTCTCCCTGTCCCTGCCACTGAAAAAGCATCCCCATAGCATGATGCTGCCATCACCATGTTTCACGGCAGGGATAGTGAATAGCAAAAATTGGCTTTCTCTAGACACAGCACTTTGCATTCAGGGACAAAGATGTACAGGCGTCTGTCTGGCCACTCTCCCATTAAGTCCAGAATGGTGAAGTGTTGTAGAGATTGTTGTCATTCTGCCAGGTTCTCCCATTTCAGCCAAGATGTAGTTCTGTCAGAGTGGTCATGGGTTTCTTGGTCACCTCCTCACTGTCATTCTTTTCCCCGGTTGCTCAGTTTGGTTGGACAGACAGTTTTAGGCGTCTGGTATTTTACATTTCCCAATGAACACCACGGTGCTCTTGGAAACGTTCAACACTGTAGGAATAGTTTTATACCCTTTCCCCAGATATATGCCTCATCGCACCCTATCTCGCAGATCGACAGACACTTCATGGTATAGCTTTGTGCTCTGACATGCACTAGTCAACTATGGGACCTTATATAGACAGGTGTGTTTTTCTAAATCATGCCCAAACAATTGAATTGGCCACAGGTGGACTCCAATCAAGTTGTAAACTATGAAATAACACATATGGAATCATGTACTAACCAAAAAGTGTTAAATCATTGGATGCCATCTCCCATAGTGCCCCTTCGCTTTTGTTACAGGTGACATGTGTGATACTCATCACTGCATCCTGTATCAAAAAATTCACAAAACATTTCACCCTGATGTTCTGGCAGCTCGCCTGGCAGTTTAGAGTATTGATCGGGACTATGTAACTGATGTTCTGGTAGTTTAGAGTATTGATCGGGACTATGTAACTGATGTTCTGGTAGTTTAGAGTATTGATCGGGACTATGTAACTGATGTTCTGGTAGTTTAGAGTATTGATTAGGACTATGTAACTGATGTTCTGGTAGTTTAGAGTATTGATCGGGACTATGTAACTGATGTTCTGATGCTGTTCTGGTAGTTTAGAGTATTGATCGGGACTATGTAACTGATGTTCTGGTAGTTTAGAGTATTGATCGACTATGTAACTGATGTTCTGGTAGTTTTAGAGTATTTATCGACTATGTAACTGATGTTCTGGTAGTTTAGAGTATTGATCGACTATGTAACTGATGTTCTGGTAGTTTAGAGTATTGATCGACTATGTAACTGATGTTCTGGTAGTTTAGAGTATTGATCCGGACTATGTAACTGATGTTCTGGTAGTTTAGAGTATTGATCGACTATGTAATATTTACTATGTACATTTACATTTAAGTCATTTAGCAGACGCTTTCTTATCCAGGAGCGACTTACAAATATGTAACTGATGTTCTGGTAGTTTAGAGTATTGATTAGGGACTATGTAACTGATGTCTTGGTAGTTTAGAGTATTGATTAGGGACTATGTAACTGATGTTCTGGTAGTTTAGAGTATTGATCGACTATGTAACTGATGTTCTGGTAGTTTAGAGTATTGATTAGGGACTATGTAACTGATGTCTTGGTAGTTTAGAGTATTGATCGGGACTATGTAACTGATGTTCTGGTAGTTTAGAGTATTGATTGGGACTATGTAACTCATGTTCTGGTAGTTTAGAGTATTGATCGGGACTATGTAACTGATGTTCTGATGCCGTTCTGGTAGTTTAGAGTATTTATCGACTATGTAACTGATGTTCTGGTAGTTTAGAGTATTGATCGGGACTATGTAACTGATGTTCTGGTAGTTTAGAGTATTGATCGACTATGTAACTGATGTTCTGGTAGTTTAGAGTATTGATCGGGACTATGTAACTGATGTTCTGGTAGTTTAGAGTATTGATTAGGGACTATGTAACTGATGTTCTGGTAGTTTAGAGTATTGATCAGGACTATGTAACTGATGTTCTGGTAGTTTAGAGTATTGATCGACTATGTAACTGATGTTCTGGTAGTTTAGAGTATTGATCGACTATGTAACGGATGTTCTGGAAGTTTAGAGTATTGATCGGGACTATGTAACTGATGTCTTGGTAGTTTAGAGTATTGATCGACTATGTAACTGATGTTCTGGTAGTTTAGAGTATTGATCGGGACTATGTAACTGATGTTCTGGTAGTTTAGAGTATTGATCGGGACTATGTACATTTACTATGTACATTTACATTTAAGTCATTTAGCAGACGCTCTTATCCAGAGCGACTTACAAATATGTAACTGATGTT
Source organism: Oncorhynchus masou masou (assembly GCF_036934945.1). NCBI lineage: Eukaryota > Metazoa > Chordata > Actinopteri > Salmoniformes > Salmonidae > Oncorhynchus > Oncorhynchus masou. Next base: position 31,162 of record NW_027009288.1, on the reverse strand, counting down.
CTGGTAGTTTAGAGTATTGATCGGGGACTATGTAACTGATGTTCTGGTGCCGTTGGGAATGTTTAGAGTATTGATTGGGACTTTGTTTATTTTTATTTTAGTGTTTGTGTTGTTTTGTTTTTTACCCTTTTTCTGGTATCCAATTTGTATCCAGTCTTGTCTCATCGCTGCAACTCCCATACGGACTGGGAGTGGCGAAGGTTGAGAGCCGTGTGTCCTCCGCGAAACAGAACCCAACCAAGCCACACTGCTTCTTGACACAATGCCCGCTAAACCTTCGGAAGCCAGCCGCACCAATGTCGGAGGAAACACCGTACACCTGGGCGAAATCGGCCCGGGCCACAAGAGTCGCATCCCTGCTGGCCAAACCTTCCCCTAACCGGACAATGATGGGCCAATTTGCACCGCCCCATGGGTCTCCCGGCCGCGGCCGGCTGTGACAGAGCCTGGACTCAGTGCCTTAGACCACTGCGCCGCTTGCGGGCCCCTTCTGGGTGATTTGGGATAAATTTTATTTGTGCTTACCATGACTGTGTATATTTATGTTGTATTATACAAGGGTGCATTTGAAAAAGAGACTCACACTACCGTTCAAAAGTTTGGGGTCACGTAGAATTTTCTATTTTTGAAAGAAAAGCACATTTTGCCCATTTAAAATAACATCAAATTGATCAGAAATACAGGGTAGACATTTTTTATATTGTAAATGACTATTATAGATGGAAATGACATATTTTTTTTAATGGAATATCTACATTTTTATTTATTTTTTATTTCACCTATATTTAACCTTTATTTAACCAGATGCTAGTTGAGAACTGTGACCTGGCAAAGATAAAGCAAAGCAGTGCGACACAACAACACAGAGTTACACATAAACAAACGTACAGTTAATGACACAAAATTAAATAGAAAAATATATGTACAGTGTGTGCAAATGTAGAAGAGTAATAAATAGACCCTAGAGGTGAAAATAATTACAATTTAGCATTCATACTGGAGTGATAGATGTGCAGATGATGATGTGCAAGTAGAGATACTGGGGTACTGGAGCAAAAGAGCAGCAAAGTAAATAAAAACAGTATGTTGATGAGGTTGATGGATGGGCTATTTACAGATGGGCTGTGTACAGGTACAGTGATCGGTAAGCTGCTCAGGTTGTATCTCTGGATAAGCTGGTTATAATGGGAGAGGTCACAGCATGTGAGTGGAACTAGGGCTCCATTGTAAACTAAAACAATGATAACTAACCTGAACAACAGTATACAAGGAATATTGACATATGAGAGAGAGACATACAGCGAGACATAAAGTGTCCAAGGGTGTTGATTGGGAGAGCTAGCTAAGACATCAACAGCTAATCGGCTAAAACAACAACAGGTAAAATGTTGATGACTAGGCAGAGAGGGTCGGTTAACTACACACACAGAGCCGAGTTCGCGGCTGGGGCCGGCAGATTTTTCATTTATTTTTATTTTTAAATTGTGCCAAATCGGAGCGCCTGTTGTCCGGACCTCTGGCAGTCTCTATGGGGTGCCAGGGTTCAATTCTCCGGACCTCTGGCAGTCTCTATGGGGGTGCCACAGGGTTCAATTCTCGGACCTCTGACAGTCTCTATGGGGATGCCACAGGGTTCAATTCTCCGGACCTCTGGCAGTCTCTATGGGGATGCCACAGGGTTCAATTCTCCGGACCTCTGGCAGTCTCTATGGGGGTGCCACAGGGTTAAATTCTCCGGACCTCTGGCAGTCTCTATGGGGGTGCCACAGGGTTCAATTCTCCGGACCTCTGGCAGTCTCTATGGGGGTGCCACAGGGTTCAATTCTCCGGACCTCTGGCAGTCTCTATGGGGGTGCCACAGGGTTCAATTCTCCGGACCTCTGGCAGTCTCTATGGGGGTGCCACAGGGTTCCAATTCTCGGACCTCTGACAGTCTCTATGGGGGTGCCGCAGGGTTCAATTCTCGGACCTCTGACAGTCTCTATGGGGGTGCCGCAGAGGTTCAATTCTCGGACCTCGGGCAGTCTCTATGGGGGTGCCACAGGGTTCAATTCTCCGGACCTCTGGCAGTCTCTATGGGGATGCCACAGGGTTCAATTCTCCGGACCTCTGGCAGTCTCTATGGGGATGCCACAGGGTTCATTCTCCGGACCTCTGGCAGTCTCTATGGGGGTGCCACAGGGTTCAATTCTCGGCCGACTCTTTTCTCTGTATATATCAATGATGTCGCTCTTGCTGCTGGTGATTCTCTGATCCACCTCTACGCAGACGACACCATTCTGTATATATCTGGCCCTTCTTTGTGCTAACTAACCTCCAAACGAGCTTCAACGATTGCTGTCCGCAACCTCCCACCCGAATAGCATCACCACCCTGGATGGTTCCGACCTAGAATATGTGGACAACTATTAATACCTAGGTGTCTGGCAAGACTGTAACTCTCCTTCCAGACTAATTTTAAGCATCTCCAATCAAAAATGTAATCTAGAATCGGCTTTCTATTTCGCAACAGTCCTCCTTCACTCACGCCCGCCAAACTTACCCTAGTAAAACTGACTATCCTACCGAACCTCGACTTTGGCGATGTTATTTACAAAATAGCTTCCAATACTCTACTCTGCAAACTGGATGCAGTTTATCACAGTGCCATCCATTTTGTTACCAAATCACCTTATTTCTTTTTATTTATATTACCTTTATTTAACTAGGCAAATCAGTTAAGAACAATTTCTTATTTTCAATGACGGCCTAGGAACAGTGGGTTAACTGCCTGTTCAGGGCAGAACGACAGATTTGTACCTTGTCGGCTCGGGGTTTGAACTTGCAACCTTCCGGTTACTAGTCCAATGCTCTAACCACTAGGCTACCTGCCACCTCTACATTCTAACCACTAGGTTAGTCGGCTGGCCCTCGCTACATAGTCGGCTGGCCCTCGCTACATATTCGTCACCAGACCAACTGGCTCCAGGTCATCTACAAGTCTATGCTAGGTAAAGCTCTGCCTTATCTCAGTTCTCTGGTCACGATAACAACACCCACCCGTAGCACACGTTCCAGCAGGTATATCTCACTGATCATCCCCAAAGCCAACACCTAATTTGGCCACCTTTCCTCCAGTTCTCTGCTGCCTGTGACTGGAACAAATTGCAAAAATCGCTAAAGTTGGAGACTTTTATTTCCCTCACCAACTTTAAACATCAACTATCTGAGCAGCTAACCGATCGCTGCAGCTGTATATAGTCCATCTGTAAATAGCCCACCCAATCTACCTCATCCCCATTGTTTTTACTTTGTTGACTTTTCTGCTCTTTTGCACACAATATCTCTACTTGCACATCACCATTTGCTCATTTATCACTCGTGTTAATCTGATAAATTGTAACTATTCACTCCTATGGCCTATTTATTGCCTACCTCCTCATGCCTTTTGCACACACTGTATATAGACTTTCTTTTTTTCTACTGTGTCATTGATTAGAGGCACAAGCATTTCGCTACACTCGCATTAACATCTGCTAACCATGTGTATGTGACAAATAAAATTTGATTTGATTTGTTTGTGTTATTGGCTTTTTTATTGTTTACTCCATGTGTAACTCTGTGGTTGTCTGTGTCACACTACTTTGCTTTATCTTGACCAGGTCGTAGTTGTAAATGAGAACTTGTTCTCAACTGGCCTACCTGGTTAAATAAAAGTGAAATAAAATCAAAAAATAAACACTGAACTCTATCTGAGAAGTAGTTGGTGAACCAGACGAGGCAGTCATTAGAGAAACCAAGGCTGTTGAGTCTGCTGATAAGAATGTGGTGATTGACAGAGTCAAAAGCCTTGGCCAGGTTGATGAAGACGGCTGCACAGTACTGTCTTTTATCAATTGCGATTACGATATCGTTTAGGGTTCGATTACAGGCTCAAAATGGCCATTAACAAAGAACTTTCTTATGAAACTCGTCCGTCTGTTCTTGTTCTGAGAAATGTAGGCTTTTCCATGCGAGAAATTGCCAAGAAACTGAAGATCTGTGTGGAGTTGGTCCCCCCTTTGCTGCAATAATAACCTCCACTCTTTTGGGAAGGCGTTCCACTAGATGTTGGAACATTGCTTTGGGGACTTGCTTCTATTCATCCACAAGAGCATTAGTGAGGTCGGACACTGATGTTGGGCGGTTAGGTCTGGCTCACCAGTCTGCATTCCAATTCATCTAAAGGTGGGGTTGAGGTCAGGGTTCTGTACAGGCCTGTCAAGTTCTACCACACTGACCTCGATTTGTCATGCTGAAACAGGAAAGAGCCTTTCCCAAACTGTTGCCACAAAGATGGAAGCATAGAATCGTCTAGAGTGTCATTGTATGCTGTAGCGTTAAGATTTCCCTTCACTGGAACTAAGGGGCCTGAACCATGAAAAACAGCCCAGACCATTATTCCTCCACCACCGAACTTTGAAGCTCAAAGCCTTCGGGCAGGTAGCATTCTCCTGGCATCCGCCAATCCCAGATTCGTATGTCGGACTGCCAGATGGTGAAGCGTGATTCATCACGCCAGAGAATGCGTTTCCAGAGTCCAATGGCACCGAGCTTTACACCACTCCAGCCGGCGCTTGGCATTGCGTATGGTGATCTTCGGTTTGTGTGCAGCTGCTAGGCCATGGAAACCCATTCATGAAGCTCCTGACAAACAGTTCTTGTGCTGACGTTGTTTCTGGAGGCAGTTTGGAACACGCTTCAGCACTCGGCAGCACTGTTCTGTGAGCTTGTGTGGCCTACCACTTCGCGGCTGAGCTGTTGTTGCTCCTAGACGTTTCCATTTCACAATAACAGCACTTCCAGTTGACAAGGGCAGCTCTAGCAGGGCAGAAATTTGACAAACTGACTTGTTGGAAAGGTGGCATCCTGTGATGGTGCCATGTTGAAAGTCCCTGAGCTCTTCAGTAAGACCATTCTACTGACAATGTTTGTCTATGGAGATTGCATCGCTGTGTGCTAGATTTTATAGGCCTGTCAGCAACAGGTGTGGCTGAAATTCTAATCCACTAATTTGAAGGGGTGTCCACATACTTTTGTACAAGCCAAACAAGCTACTGCCACCTTGTGTTCTGGGGTATTTTGACACTATTGGATCAGTGAGGTATCTGTGATATATGAACAAACATACAGTGAACTGCCGAGGTGTTAAGCACCTTTCAGCAGTCCGTATCAGGGTTTCAGAGCCCTAGATGAACGGGCAGAACCAGCACAAGACTCAACGGACACTTGTTGTTTCTGTCTTTAGCTACAACTGATTCATAACCCTTCTCTGTTATGTAACGCTGGAATGGTAGCCTGGTAGCCATGTGCTGGGCACTCATTTCTAGCAGCTACTCGGTACCACTTAGGTGTGTGGTAGAAGTGTACATGCATGTCTGCTGTTGCACATAATCAGCCCACTTCTCCCTAATGCTTGTTCACCTCGCTGCTTATATAGACTCAGCTGAGTATTCAAATAGTGTTGGTGAATTCTAGAAGCAGGACATTCCAGTGGTAGTTGATCAGATGATGCTGAAGCCAAGTCTCTAACTGTTTCCAGTTCAGTAGCCTCATGGAACCAGACAGACTGTCTCTGGATGCAGATCAGAGAACGAGTCAGGTGTTCTACTCCTTGAAGACAGACTCCTGTTGTACTCTTTAACTGCCTCCTCTGAACACTTTTAAAAACAGACTCCTGCTTTAGTATTTGAGTGTCGTCCTCGGCTATTGTACTTTTCGTGTCCCCCTCTGTCTATATCTGTCCTCTTCCTGTGTCCCCCTCTGTCTATATCTGTCCTCTTCTTGTGTCCCCTACTGTCTATATCTGTCCTCTTCCTGTGTCCCCTTCTTTCTATATTTGTCCTCTTCCTGTGTCCCCCTTCTGTCTATATCTGTCCCCTTCTGTCTATATCTGTCCTCTTCCTGTGTCCCCTTCTGTCTATATCTGTCTATCTGTCCCCGTCTGTCCATATCTATCCACGTCTGTCTATATCTGTCCTCTTCCTCTGTCCCCTTCTGTCTATATCTGTCCTCTTCCTGTGTTCCCTTCTGTCTATATCTGTCCTCTTCCTGTGTCTACTTCTACATCTGACTCCTCCCCTCTTCTGTGATTGGTCCAGATCGGGTCAGCTACAGGTGTCCAGTGAAGTCATCCAGAGTTCAGAGGTTAGCCAGACGGAGGTAGTGTCACATGACCCCAGGTCCCCGCCCAGCCCGGCCACGCTGAAGCACCGCATGGACCAGCAGATGTCCAGCGCCTTGAACGGTACGGCGCCAGAACTGCTACTAATCTGGCAACACACAGAACTACTACCAATCTGACAACACACAGACCTACTACTCATCTGGCAACACACAGAACTACTACTCATCTGGCAACACACAGAACTACTACCAATCTGGCAACACACAGACCTACTACCAATCTGGAAACACACAGAACTACTACTAATCTGACAACACACAGAACTACTACCAATCTGACAACACACAGAACTACTACTAATCTGACAACACACAGAACTGCTACTAATCTGACAACACACAGAACTGCTACCAATCTGGCAACACACAGAACTACTACCAATCTGGCAACACACAGAACTACTACTAATCTGACAACACACAGACCTACTACCAATCTGGCAACACACAGACCTACTACTAATCTGACAACACACAGAACTGCTACCAATCTGACAACACACAGAACTACTACCAATCTGACAACACACAGAACTGCTACCAATCTGACAACACACAGACCTACTACTAATCTGACAACACACAGAACTACGACCAATCTGACAACACACAGACCTACTACCAATCTGACAACACAGAACTACTACCAATCTGACAACACACAGAACTACTACTAATCTGACAACACACAGAACTACTACTAATCTGACAACACACAGAACTACTACTAATCTGACAACACACAGAACTACTACTAATCTGACAACACACAGAACTATTACTAATCTGACAACCAATGGAACTACTACCAATCTGACAACACACAGACCTACTACCAATCTGACAACACACAGACCTACTACCAATCTGACAACACACAGAACTACTACTAATCTGACAACACACAGACCTACTACTAATCTGACAACACACAGAACTACTACTAATCTGACAACACACAGAACTACTACTAATCTGGCAACACACAGAACTACTACTAATCTGGCAACACACAGAACTACTACTATTCTGGCAACACACAGAACTACTACTAATCTGACAACACACAGAACTACTACTAATCTGACAACACACAGAACTACTACCAATCTGACAACACACAGAACTGCTACCAATCTGACAACACACAGACCTACTACTAATCTGACAACACACAGACCTACGACCAATCTGACAACACACAGACCTACTACCAATCTGACAACACAGAACTACTACCAATCTGACAACACAGAACTACTACTAATCTGACAACACACAGAACTACTACTAATCTGACAACACACAGAACTACTACTAATCTGACAACACATAACTATTACTAATCTGACAACCAATGGAACTACTACCAATCTGACAACACACAGACCTACTACCAATCTGACAACACACAGACCTACTACCAATCTGACAACACACAGAACTACTACTAATCTGACAACACACAGAACTACTACTAATCTGACAACACACAGAACTACTACTAATCTGACAACACACAGAACTACTACTAATCTGGCAACACACAGAACTACTACTAATCTGGCAACACACAGAACTACTACTATTCTGGCACACAGAACTACTACTATTCTGGCAACACACAGAACTACTACTAATCTGACAACACACAGAACTACTACCAATCTGGCAACACACAGAACTACTACTAATCTGACAAACCAATGGAACTACTACCAATCTGGCAACACACAGAACTACTACTAATCTGACAACCAATGGAACTACTTCCAATCTGGCAACACACACACACACACACACACACACACACACACACACACACACACACACATTACTCCTGCACGATACCATGCTACGGCTGGACTGGCCTCTCAATCTGGCAACGCTTCTCAGGCACAGAACTCTACTGTTCCCTACTACTGTTGGAAAACACCCACAGCCCATTTATAATGTTTGAGATAGCTGGAGCTGTAGGACTTGTTACCCTGCTTGTTACCCAGAGACACAGGGGCTAGCTGGAGGCCTTGTTACCCTGCTACACAGACACAGGGGCTAGCTAGAGGCCTTGTTACCCTGCTACACAGACACTGGGGCTAGCTGGAGGCCTTGTTACCCTGCTACACAGACACAGGGGCTAGCTAAAGGCCTTGTTACCCTGCTACACAGACACTGGGGCTAGCTGGAGGCCTTGTTACCCTGCTAAACAGACACAGGGGCTAGCTAGAGGCCTTGTTACCCTGCTACACAGACACAGGGGTTAGCTAAAGGCCTTGTTACCCTGCTACACAGACACTGGGGTTAGCTAGAGGCCTTGTTACCCTGCTACACAGACACTGGGCTAGCTAGAGGCCTTGTTACCCTGCTACACAGACACAGGGGTTAGCTAGAGGCCTTGTTACCCTGCTACACAGACACTGGGTTAGCTGGAGGCCTTGTTACCCTGCTAAACAGACACAGGGGCTAGCTAAAGGCCTTGTTACCCTGCTACACAGACACTGGGTTAGCTAAAGGCCTTGTTACCCTGCTACACAGACACAGGGGCTAGCTAAAGGCCTTGTTACCCTGCTACACAGACACAGGGGTTAGCTAAAGGCCTTGTTACCCTGCTACACAGACACAGGGGTTAGCTAAAGGCCTTGTTACCCTGCTACACAGACACAGGGGCTAGCTAAAGGCCTTGTTACCCTGCTACACAGACACAGGGGTTAGCTAGAGGCCTTGTTACCCTGCTACACAGACACAGGGGCTAGCTAAAGGCCTTGTTACCCTGCTACACAGACACTAGGTTAAGTAAGGTAAGCATTTCACTGTGAGGTCTAGTACACCTGTTGTATTCAGCATTTCACTGTGAGGTCTAGTACACCTGTTGTATTCAGCATTTCACTGTGAGTCTACTACACCTGTTGTATTCAGCATTTCACTGTGAGGTCTAGCTAGACCTGTTGTATTCAGCATTTCACTGTGAGGTCTACTACACCTGTTGTATTCAGCATTTCACTGTGAGTCTACTACACCTGTTGTATTCAGCATTTCACTGTGAGGTCTACTACACCTGTTATATTCAGCATTTCACTGTGAGGTCTACTACACCTGTTGTATTCAGCATTTCACTGTGAGGTCTACTACACCTGTTGTATTCAGCATTTCACTGTGAGGTCTACTACACCTGTTGTATTCAGCATTTCACTGTGAGGTCTTCCCCTGTTGTATTCAGCATTTCACTGTAAGGTCTACTACACCTGTTGTAGTCAGCATTTCAGTGTGAGGTCTACTACACCTGTTGTATTCAGCATTTCACTGTGAGGTCTACTACACCTGTTGTATTCAGCATTTCACTGTGAGGTCTACTACACCTGTTGTATTCAGCATTTCACTGTGAGGTCTACTACACCTGTTGTATTCAGCATTTCACTGTGAGGTCTACTACACCTGTTGTATTCAGCATTTCACTGTGAGGTCTACTACACCTGTTATATTCAGCATTTCACTGTGAGGTCTACTACACCTGTTGTATTCAGTATTTCACTGTGAGGTCTACTATACCTGTTGTAGTCAGCATTTCACTGTGAGGTCTACTACACCTGTTGTATTCAGCATTTCACTGTGAGGTCTACTACACCTGTTGTATTCAGCATTTCACTGTGAGGTCTAGCTAGACCTGTTGTATTCAGCATTTCACTGTGAGGTCTACTACACCTGTTGTATTCAGCATTTCACTGTGAGGTCTACTACACCTGTTGTATTCAGCATTTCACTGTGAGGTCTACTACACCTGTTATATTCAGCATTTCACTGTGAGGTCTACTACACCTGTTGTATTCAGCATTTCACTGTGAGGTCTACTACACCTGTTGTAGTCAGCATTTCAGTGTGAGGTCTACTACACCTGTTGTATTCAGCATTTCCCTGTGAGGTCTACTACACCTGTTGTAGTCAGCATTTCAGTGTGAGGTCTACTACACCTGTTGTATTCAGCATTTCACTGTGAGGTCTACTACACCTGTTGTATTCAGCATTTCACTGTGAGGTCTACTACACCTGTTGTATTCAGCATTTCACTGTGAGGTCTACTACACCTGTTGTATTCAGCATTTCACTGTGAGGTCTACTACACCTGTTGTATTCAGCATTTCACTGTGAGGTCTACTACACCTGTTGTATTCAGCATTTCACTGTGAGGTCTACTACACCTGTTGTATTCAGCATTTCACTGTGAGGTCTACTACACCTGTTGTATTCAGCATTTCACTGTGAGGTCTACTACACCTGTTGTATTCAGCATTTCACTGTGAGGTCTACTACACCTGTTGTATTCAGCATTTCACTGTGAGGTCTACTACACCTGTTATATTCAGCATTTCACTGTGAGGTCTACTACACCTGTTGTATTCAGCATTTCACTGTGAGGTCTACTACACCTGTTGTATTCAGCATTTCACTGTGAGGTCTACTACACCTGTTGTATTCAGCATTTCACTGTGAGGTCTACTACACCTGTTGTATTCAGCATTTCACTGTGAGGTCTACTACACCTGTTATATTCAGCATTTCACTGTGAGGTCTACTACACCTGTTGTATTCAGCATTTCACTCTGAGGTCTACTACACCTGTTGTATTCAGCATTTCACTGTGAGGTCTACTACACCTGTTGTATTCAGCATTTCACTGTGAGGTCTACTACACCTGTTGTATTCAGCATTTCACTGTGAGGTCTACTACACCTGTTGTATTCAGCATTTTTACTGTAAGGTCTACTACACCTGTTGTATTCAGCATTTCACTGTGAGGTCTACTACACCTGTTGTATTCAGCATTTCACTGTGAGGTCTACTACACCTGTTGTATTCAGCATTTCACTGTGAGGTCTACTACACCTGTTGTATTCAGCATTTCACTGTGAGGTCTACTACACCTGTTATATTCAGCATTTCACTGTGAGGTCTACTACACCTGTTGTATTCAGCATTTCACTCTGAGGTCTACTACACCTGTTGTATTCAGCATTTCACTGTGAGGTCTACTACACCTGTTGTATTCAGCATTTCACTGTGAGGTCTACTACACCTGTTGTATTCAGCATTTCACTGTGAGGTCTACTACACCTGTTGTATTCAGCATTTTTACTGTAAGGTCTACTACACCTGTTGTATTCAGCATTTCACTGTGAGGTCTACTACACCTGTTGTATTCAGCATTTCACTGTGAGGTCTACTACACCTGTTGTATTCAGCATTTCACTGTGAGGTCTTCACCTGTTGTATTCAGCATTTCACTGTAAGGTCTACTACACCTGTTGTATTCAGCATTTCACTGTAAGGTCTACTACACCTGTTGTAGTCAGCATTTCAGTGTGAGGTCTACTACACCTGTTGTATTCAGCATTTCACTGTGAGGTCTACTACACCTGTTGTATTCAGCATTTCACTGTGAGGTCTACTACACCTGTTGTATTCAGCATTTCACTGTAAGGTCTACTACACCTGTTGTATTCAGCATTTCACTGTAAGGTCTACTACACCTGTTGTATTCAGCATTTCACTGTGAGGTCTACTACACCTGTTGTATTCAGCATTTCACTGTGAGGTCTACTACACCTGTTGTATTCAGCATTTCACTGTGAGGTCTACCTGTTGTATTCAGCATTTCACTGTGAGGTCTACTACACCTGTTGTATTCAGCATTTCACTGTAAGGTCTACTACACCTGTTGTAGTCAGCATTTCACTGTAAGGTCTACTACACCTGTTGTAGTCAGCATTTCACTGTGAGGTCTACTACACCTGTTGTATTCAGCATTTCACTGTGAGGTCTACTACACCTGTTGTATTCAGCATTTCACTGTGAGGTCTACTACACCTGTTGTAGTCAGCATTTCACTGTAAGGTCTACTTCACCTGTTGTATTCAGCATTTCACTGTAAGGTCTACTACACCTGTTGTATTCAGCATTTTTACTGTAAGGTCTACTACACCTGTTGTATTCAGCATTTCACTGTGAGGTCTACTACACCTGTTGTATTCAACATTTCACTGTGAGGTCTACTATACCTGTTGTAGTCAGCATTTCACTGTAAGGTCTACTACACCTGTTGTATTCAGCATTTCACTGTGAGGTCTACTACACCTGTTGTATTCAGTATTTCACTGAGGTCTACTACACCTGTTGTATTCAGCATTTCACTGTGAGGTCTACTACACCTGTTGTATTCAGCATTTCACTGTGAGGTCTACTACACCTGTTGTATTCAGCATTTCACTGTGAGGTCTACTACACCTGTTGCATTCAGCATTTCACTGTGAGGTCTACTACACTGTTGTATTCAGCATTTCACTGTGAGGTCTACTACACCTGTTGTATTCAGCATTTCACTGTGAGGTCTACTACACCTGTTGTATTCAGCATTTCACTGTGAGGTCTACTACACCTGTTGTATTCAGCATTTCACTGTGAGGTCTACTACACCTGTTGTATTCAGCATTTCACTGTGAGGTCTAATACACCTGTTGTATTCAGCATTTCACTGTAAGGTCTACTACACCTGTTGTATTCAGCATTTCACTGTGAGGTCTTCACCTGTTGTATTCAGCATTTCACTGTGAGGTCTACTACACCTGTTGTATTCAGCATTTCACTGTGAGGTCTACTACACCTGTTGTATTCAGCATTTCACTGTGAGGTCTACTACACCTGTTGTATTCAGCATTTCACTGTGAGGTCTACTACACCTGTTGTATTCAGCATTTCACTGTGAGGTCTACTACACCTGTTGTATTCAGCATTTCACTGTGAGGTCTACTACACCTGTTGTATTCAGCATTTCACTGTGAGGTCTACGCCTGTTGTATTCAGCATTTCACTGTGAGGTCTACTACACCTGTTGTATTCAGCATTTCACTGTGAGGTCTACTACACCTGTTTTATTCGGCGCATGTGACTAATAACATTTGATTCGATCTGACATGGGTCCTTTTGTTCGATGGATCAGGGTCATATGAACAATATAGGTGACATACCGTACATTCATGTCCTCCAGATTTATATGTTCATTAATAAGTGTTGTCTCCTGCCTTCATTCATCCCTCCCAGGTCGTAAGAGCGCTCTGAAGTCCATCATGAAGAAGAAAGATGCCCGCTAGGGTTCTTTGGGAACCAAGAAGAACCTACAGTTTGTAGGAGTCAATGGAGGGTCAGTCTGCAGGATGTAGTTATTACAACAGGTCCTAGAGCAGTGGTATTCACAGTCGGGGTTACGACTCAGGTAATTGCAGTGGGGTTGCCAGAAATTCTGTAGAATAAAACCGGGGCCCTGCTGAGAAAGTTTGAATACCACTGGTCTAGAGACTGTGATTTGATCTTTTCAATGCAAACAGCAAATAGTAGAATCATTGAATGTGTATCTCTGTAGTGAGTTTTGTATCAGTAGCCATTTGAATGTGTATCTCTGTAGTGCTTCGTATCAGTAGCCATTTTGAATGTGTATCTCTGTAGTGAGTTTGTATCAGTAGCCATTTTGAATGTGTATCTCTGTAGTGCGTTCGTATCAGTAGCCATTTTGAATGTGTATCTCTGTAGTGAGTTTGTATCAGTAGCCATTTTGAATGTGTATCTCTGTAGTGCGTTCGTATCAGTAGACATTTTGAATGTGTATCTCTGTAGTGCGTTCGTATCAGTAGACATTTGAATGTGTATCTCTGTAGTGCGTTCGTATCAGTAGACATTTTGAATGTGTATCTCTGTAGTGCGTTCGTATCAGTAGACATTTGAATGTGTATCTCTGTAGTGCGTTCGTATCAGTAGCCATTAAACAAAAATAATAATCAGAGACCACAATGGAAATAAATGGGCAAATCTTTTGCAATCCCAGCTTATATTATTGTTCACTATTATTATTAGTCACATTTCAACAAATCTACTGAGTATATACTGTGTGTTTTCAAATCAATCAGTCAATCAACAGTATCTACCGGCAGCCCAAATCAATCAGCAGTATCTACGGGCAGCCCAAATCAATCAGCAGTATCTACGGGCAGCCCAAATCAATCAGCAGTATTCTACGGGCAGCCCAAATCAATCAGCAGTATCTACGGCAGCCCAAATCAATCAGCAGTATCTACGGGCAGCCCAAATCAATCAGCAGTATCTACGGGCAGCCCAAATCAATCAGCAGTATCTACGGGCAGCCCAAATCAATCAGCAGTATCGGGCAGCCCAAATCAATCAGCAGTATCTGCCACGGGCAGCCCAAATCAATCAGCAGCCCAAATGCAGGAACAAGTATGATGTAGTATTATGCTGCTGGCTGGTTGTGTTTTCTTTCTGAAACCTGACTGACATGCAGTAGTTCTGTGAGATAGTGTTGACTTTGTCTTCCCCTGTTGGCGTTCTGATGCAGGTACGAGACAACGTCGAGTGATGAATCAGAGGACAGCAGCTCCTCTGATACAGAAGAAGAGGAGGAGGAGGAAGAAGAGGAGGAAGAGGAGGAGGAGGGGAATGTGTTCGAGGAGAAGAGGAAGCTGAAGAGAGGAACACAGAGGAATTCCAGAACGAGGGAGCAGTGGAAGCGGGGAAGGAGTGAAGAGGAGGGAGGAGGGAGACAAGCTAGAGATGAGAGAGAGTGGGTTGAGTGAATTCAGGGAGAAATGAATAGTGCGAGTACGCCGTACCGGTAAACAAAATTTATCACAATCATTTAAATGAAATGCCAAGAAAAATCAATTACACCATTATCACATGTCAGCTCCATGAACAAATGATACAAATATTTAGTGTTCGAACAGCCTCCTGTGAAGTTGTGACTTGCGACATAGTTTCCTGAATCGGGTCACATAAAGGAAATGAAAGGAAACACATAAAAAAAAAAAAAAAGGAAGTAGGAGAACAACTCGTAGGCAAACCGATAGTCCAGCCATCCACATGTTGTCTTCCCCATTTAGTAGCAACTCCTCCAACACTCGATTTCATCCATGAACTTTTTCCTCATTGAGGAGACATCTTCTTTCGTCTCCAAACTTCCATTGAACTTTTCTAGACTCTTTTCAGTAGACAGAGACTGCAAAGAAACCCTTTAAATTATTGTGAAGGTAACTGTTTTCACAAGCTGTGGTACTTACTTAATTGTGAGAAGCCATGCTTGTTGCTGTGATCAAACAGTTTTTTTAATGCTTTTAAGAAAAACTGGGAACTCGAGTGGTCTTTAGGTGTAGAGGGATTCCGACTTTGAATTCCAAGTTGGATGACCGTTCAAAACCTTTTCCCAGTTGGAGCTAGTTTTTTTCCCAGTTTTCTTGAACGCACTGAAGTCTGAAGTCGGATATTTCAGAGTTCCAAGTTGCTGTTTTCACTGCGGCATTTCTACCACTGTTTTTGTTGTTGTTGTTGCGCACAGTTCCCTACATTATCACTGCAAGCGCTATTTGAGTCACTAGATACTCTACACGCCCACGTTCTGGACACAGAGGGACTGATCGAACAGCCAATGAAAAGGTATCCTCCCAGGCACAGCGAGGAGAATAAGAGAGGGGTTGTACACCGGTTACACATAGTCGAATTCAATACGTAACTTCCAAACTTCTGACATTTAATAAATTACTAATTACATGACCCTCCCTGGACTAAATTTAAAAAAGCGAAACCCTCTCCCATTTTCCTCCGGGTAACAGTTGCATTAATTTCTGACTGGTCCCTAAACGTAATTCTGTGACTAGACCCACTGAGATCGTACTACATTAATAGGGTTCTATACGATTTCTGTGACTAGACCCACTGAGATCATACTACATTAATAGGGGTTCTATATGTAATTCTGTGACTAGACCCACTGACATCGTACTACATTAATAGGGGTTCTATATGTAATTCTATGATTAGACCCAGTGAGATCATACTACATTAATAGGGGTTCTATACGTAATTCTGTGACTAGACCCACTGAGATCATACTACATTAATAGGGGTTCTATATGTAATTCTATGATTAGACCCACTGGAGATCATACTACATTAATAGGGGTTCTATATGTAATTCTATGATTAGACCCACTGAGATCATACTACATTAATAGGGGTTCTATATGTAATTCTGTGATTAGACCCACTGAGATGATACTACATTAATAGGGGTTCTATATGTAATTCTGTGATTAGACCCACTGAGATCATACTACATTAATAGGGGTTCTATATGTAATTCCTGTGATTAGACCCACTGAGATCATACTACATTAATAGGGGTTCTATATGTAATTCTATGATTAGACCCACTGAGATCATACTACATTAATAGGGGTTCTATATGTAATTCTGTGACTAGACCCACTGAGATCATACTACATTAATAGGGGTTCTATATGTAATTCTGTGATTAGACCCACTGACATCGTACTACATTAATAGGGGTTCTATATGTAATTCTATGATTAGACCCACTGACATCGTACTACATTAATAGGGGTTCTATATGTAATTCTGTGACTAGACCCACTGAGATCATACTACATTAATAGGGGTTCTATATGTAATTCTATGATTAGACCCACTGAGATCATACTACATTAATAGGGGTTCTATATGTAATTCTATGATTAGACCCACTGAGATCATACTACATTAATAGGGGTTCTATATGTAATTCTATGATTAGACCCACTGAGATCATACTACATTAATAGGGGTTCTATATGTAATTCTATGATTAGACCCACTGAGATCATACTACATTAATAGGGGTTCTATATGTAATTCTATGATTAGACCCACTGAGATCATACTACATTAATAGGGGTTCTATATGTAATTCTATGATTAGACCCACTGAGATCATACTACATTAATAGGGGTTCTATATGTAATTCTATGATTAGACCCACTGAGATCATACTACATTAATAGGGGTTCTACATTATTAGGGGTTCTATATGTAATTCTATGATTAGACCCAGTGAGATCGTACTACATTAATAGGGGTTCTATATGTAATTCTGTGACTAGACCCACTGAGATCATACTACATTAATAGGGGTGCTATATGTAATTCTATGATTAGACCCACTGAGATCGTCCTAATTTATTCGGGGTTCTATATGTAATTCTATGATTAGACCCAGTGAGATCATACTACATTAATAGGGGTTCTATATGTAATTCTGTGACTAGACCCACTGAGATCATACTACATTATTAGGGGTTCTATATGTAATTCTATGATTAGACCCACTGAGATCATACTACATTAATAGGGGTTCTATATGTAATTATATGATTAGACCCACTGAGATCATACTACATTAATAGGGGTTCTATATGTAATTCTATGATTAGACCCACTGAGATCATACTACATTAATAGGGGTTCTATATGTAATTCTGTGATTAGACCCACTGAGATCATACTACATTAATAGGGGTTCTATATGTAATTCTGTGATTAGACTCACTGAGATCATACTACATTAATAGGGGTTCTATATGTAATTCTATGATTAGACCCACTGAGATCATACTACATTAATAGGGGTTCTATATGTAATTCTGTGACTAGACCCACTGAGATCATACTACATTAATAGGGGTTCTATATGTAATTCTATGATTAGACTCACTGAGATCATACTACATTAATAGGGGTTCTATATGTAATTCTATGATTAGACCCACTGAGATCATACTACATTAATAGTGGTTCTATATGTAATTCTGTGATTAGACCCACTGAGATCATACTACATTAATAGGGGTTCTATATGTAATTCTATGATTAGACCCACTGAGATCATACTACATTAATAGGGGTTCTATATGTAATTCTATGATTAGACCCACTGAGATCATACTACATTAATAGGGGTTCTATATGTAATTCTGTGACTAGACCCACTGAGATCATACTACATTAATAGGGGTTCTATATGTAATTCTGTGACTAGACCCACTGAGATCATACTACATTAATATGGGTTCTATATGTAATTCTATGATTAGACTCACTGAGATCATACTACATTAATAGGGGTTCTATATGTAATTCTATGATTAGACTCACTGAGATCATACTACATTAATAGGGGTTCTATATGTAATTCTGTGACTAGACCCACTGAGATCATACTACATTAATAGGGGTTCTATATGTAATTCTGTGACTAGACCCACTGAGATCATACTACATTAATAGGGGTTCTATATGTAATTCTGTGACTAGACCCACTGAGATCATACTACATTAATAGGGGTTCTATATGTAATTCTGTGACTAGACCCACTGAGATCATACTACATTAATAGGGGTTCTATATGTAATTCTGTGATTAGACCCACTAAGATCATACTACATTAATAGGGGTTCTATATGTAATTCTGTGACTAGACCCACTGAGATCATACTACATTAATAGGGGTTCTATATGTAATTCTATGATTAGACCCACTGAGATCGTACTACCTTAATAGGGGTTCTATATGTAATTCTACGATTAGGGTGATCAATAATATAGTACGTTCCATACCAGTAAGAAACCACATCTACTTTCACCCCTAGATTTGGAAAATAAAGAAATTGTCCATTTGTCTGAATGCAATTCAGAGTCCTGTCTCTCTGTCTCTCCAGGTTTGAGTTGAGTGAGAAGATGTTGGCTGCATGTAACGTGTTGAAGAACCACCTGAATGATGGCAAGGCCTTAACCAGTAAAGATGTGGTGAGCAACAGTTGTTATTAACTCTGCTTCTGAACAATTCTCTCTCTCTCTCTCTCTCTGTGTCTCTCTCTCTCTGTCTCTCTGTCTCTCTCTCTCTGTCTCCCTGTCTCTCTCTCTCTCTCTCTCTCTGTCTCTCTCTCTCTGTCTCTCTTTCTCTGTCTCTGTTTACATTGCCTAGACAAAAGTGAAATGAAGAGTAAATATTACACTCACATAAGTTCCTAAAGACATTACAAATGTCATATTTGCAAATAGTTAAAGTACAAAAGGGAAAAGAAAGGAAAATAAATACATGTACAATGCTGTTTGTTCTTCACAGGTCACACATCTTGCTGCTGTGATGGCACACTGTGGTATTGCACCCAGTAGATATGGGTTTGGGTTGGGATATTGGGTTTGTTTTTTAACAATTCTTTGTGGGTCTTTGAAGTCTGAGGAAAATATGTGTTTCTAATATGGTCATACATTGGGCATGAGGTTAGGAAGTGCAGCTCAGTTTCCACCTCATTTTGTGGGCAGTGTGCACATAGCCTGTCTTCTCTTGAGAGCCATGTCTGCCTACGGCAGCCTTTCTCAATAGCAAGGCTATGTTCACTGAGTCTGTACATAGTCAAAGCTTTCCTTAAGTATGGGTCAGTCACAGTTGTGAGGTATTCTGTCACTTTGTACTCTCTGTTTAGGGCCAAATAGCATTCTAGTTTGCTCAGTTTCTTTGTTAATTATTTCCAATGTGTCAAGTAATTATCTTTTAGTTTTCTCATTTTGTTGGGTCTTATAGTATTGCTGTCCTGGAGAATAGTCAGAGAGTCCCTTAAGCAAGCTGGTCCTGGGGCTCTGTTCATAAACACAAACACACCCCACAGAGCCCCAGGACCAGCTTGCTTAGGGACTCTCTCTGTAGGTGATGGCTTTGTTATGGAAGGTTTGGGAATCACTTCCTTTTAGGTGGTTGTAGATTTTAAGTCTCTTTTCTGGATGTTGATAATTAGTGGGTATCGCCCTAATTCTGCTCTGCATTATTGGGTGTTTTACATTGTACACAGAGGATATTTTTGCAGAATTCTGCGTGCAGTCTCAATTTGGTGTTTATCCCATTTTATGAATTATTGGTTGGTGAGCAGACCCCAAACCTCACAACCATAAAGGGCAATGGGTTCTATAACTGATTCAAGTGTTTTTAATCAGATCCTAATTGGTATGTTGAATTTTATGTTCCTTTTGATGGCATAGAAGGCCCTTCTTGCATTGTCTCTCAGATCGTTCACAGCCTTGTGGAAGTTACCTGTAGCGCTGATGTTTAGGCCGAGGTATGTATAGTTCTTGTGTACTCTAGGACAACGGTGTCTAGGTGGAATTTGTATTTATGGTCCTGGAAACTGGACCTTTTTTGTCTTACTGGGATTAACTGTCAGGGCCCAGGTCTGACAGAATCTGTGCAGAAGATCTAGGTGCTGTTGTAGGCCCTCCTTGGTTAGCTCTCTCTCTCTCTCTCTCTCTCCTTGTCCACTCACTATTGTCTGTCCAAACAACTCTTGTCTCTCAGCACAGTAGAGTCAGGAACTAACTCCGCTGCAGGTCCATTTTACTCAGCTTTTCTCCTCTTTTCTCTACTGGGCTGTCGGCCCGGTAGATCTCTGGCAGAGGATGCCGTCTGCTCTGACGATTGTCCTGATTTGATGTTTGCCGTAGCTCACAAGAACAATGAAGAAATTAACCATCACTAACATTTATTTATGAGATTTGACTCACAGTAAAGCAACTCCTATTCACATCACAGCAGCACTGTTCTAGTGGTTCACAGTGTCTGATCTCTGTGTCGCCGTCCTCTAGAGAGCCTGTGTGAACACAGTTCAGAGCGAGTGGTTCTGGGTGTCCAGTCAGAAGACTGTGGTGCCCGGCATAGTGGAGGACTATTTAACAGCGTTCCGGGACATCTCGCCGGCCATGCTGCGTCACATTGTCAACATGGCGGACGGTAACGGGAACACAGCGCTCCACTACAGCGTGTCACACTCCAACTTCCACATCGTCAAGACGCTGCTCAACGCAAGTGAGGAAACATACAGTCTCTCTGTCCTCCTGTCTGTCTCGTGTTACAACACTAGTTAGTGTTAAATAAATAAACATTTAAACAAAATGTTGTTGTTTACTTCAAATTTAATGTTGTTGTTTACATCCAGACTGTTGTTTTTTACTTCAACTTTAATGTTGTTTACATCCAGACTGTTGTTGTTTACTTCCAGACTGTAACGTTGTTGTTGTTTATTCCAGATGTGTGTAACGTGAACCAGCAGAATAAGGCTGGCTATACTCCCATCATGCTGTCTGTGCTGGCGGCTGTGGAGGCTCCTAAAGACATGGCCATCGTAGAGTACCTCTTCAGCAAGGGAGACGTCAACGCTAAGGCCAGCCAGGTATGGGGTCAGGGGCCAGCCAGGTATGGGGTCAGGGGCCAGCCAGGTATGGGGTCAGGGGCCAGCCAGGTATGGGGTCAGGGGCCAGCCAGGTATGGGGTCAGGGGCCAGCCAGGTATGGGGTCAGGGGCCAGCCAGGTATGGGGTCAGGGGTCATGTATGACTAGTATATGTAAAGACAAGTTTTAAATCAAGAATAGTTCAATGGGTGACAATATTATCACTTGTGAATGAGTGCATAAGAAAGCCTTTTTTTTTGCGACTTTTCGAATCACAGTCACACACCTCATGTAGCCCAGCCCAGAGGCCAATATGTTTTGACAAGGTTTGTATCGTAACTAAAGTGGCCAAAAAACTCAAATCAAAGTTTATTTGGGGGGGCACACAATGCAAATAGTCCGGGTTGCCATTTGATTACCTGTTCTTGAGTCTAATGGCTTGGGGGTAAAAACTGTTGAGAAGCCTTTTGGTCCTAGACTTGGCGCTCCGGAACCCTAGAGCCACTCCAATTTGCATTCCGTCCAAACAGATCCACAGATGATGCAATCTCTACTGCACTCCACACTGCCTTTTCCCACCTGGACAAAAGGAGCACCTATTCATTGACTACAGCTCAGCGTTCAACAACATAGTGCCCTCAAAGCTCATCACTAAGCTAAGTACTCTGGGACTAAACACGGGCCGCTCCCAGGTGGTGAGGGTAGGTAACAACACATCCGCCACGCTGCTCCTCAACAGGGGGGCCCCTCAGGGGTGCGTAGTCTCCTCCTGTACTCCTTGTTCACTCATGACTGCGTGGCCAGGCACGACTCCAACACCATCATTATAGGGAGGAGGTCAGAGACCTGACCGTGTGGTGCCAGGACAACAACCTCTCCCTCAACAGGAAAAGGAGGACAGAGCACGCCCCCATTCACATCGACGGGGCTGTAGTGGAGCCTGTTGAGAGCTTCAAGTTCCACATCAACAACAAACTAACATGGTCCAAACACACCAAGACAGTCGTGAAGAGGGCACGACAAAACCTATTCCCCCTCAGGACACTGAAAAGATTTGGCATTTGTCCTCAGATCCTCAAAAGGTTCTACAGCTGCACCATCAAGAGCATCTTGACTAGTTGCATCAGTGCCTGGTACGGAAACTGCACTGCCACCGACGGCAAGGCACGACAGAGCCCAGTACATCACTGGGGACAAGCTTCCTGCCATTCAGGACCTCTATACCAGGCGGTGTCAGAGGAAAATAAATAAATAAATATATCCCATTTAGCAGACGCTTTTGTCCAAAGCGACTTACAAGTCGGCTGGGGCCACTACTTTTACATATGGGTGGCCCCAGCGGGAATCGAACCCACGACGCTTGGCGTTGCAAGCGCCATGCTCTACCGACTGAGCCACACATTGGGTGCCCAAGGCCCTAAGAATTGTCAGACTCCAGCCATCCTAGTCATAGACTCTTCTCTCTGCTACCACACGGCAAGCGTTACCAGAGTGCCACGTCTAGGTCCAAAAGGTTTCTGAACAGCTTCTACCACCAACCCATAAGACTCCTGAACATCTAATCAAATGGCTACGGTCAGGGAAGAGAGGTAAGGGTTAGAGGTCAGGGAACCGAGGTAAGGGTTAGAGGTCAGGGAAGAGAGGTAAGGGTTCGAGGTCAGGCTGGCCAGACAGGGCTGATGCTAGCAGGATGGACATGATGCTAACCCTCTCCCTCCCTCCCTCAGGCTGACCAGACAGGGCTGATGCTAGCAGGATGGACATGATGCTAACCCTCTCCCTCCCTCCCTCAGGCTGACCAGACAGGGCTGATGCTAGCAGGATGGACATGATGCTAACCCTCTCCCTCCCTCCCTCAGGCTGGCCAGACAGGGCTGATGCTAGCAGGATGGACATGATGCTAACCCTCTCCCTCCCTCCCTCAGGCTGGCCAGACAGGGCTGATGCTGGCGGTCAGTCATGGCAGAATGGACATGGTTCGGGCGCTGCTGGCCCAGGGGGCAGAGGTCAATGTCCAGGATGATGAGGGTTCTACAGCCCTGATGTGTGCCAGCGAACATGGCCACGCTGAGATAGTCAAACTACTGTTGGCCCAGCCGGGCTGCGACGCCACTCTCAGCGATAGTGTGAGTGTCTGTCTGTGTCTCTGTCTGTCTCTGTCTGTGTCTGTGTCTGTCTGTCTGTGTCTGTCTGTGTCTGTCTGTGTCTGTCTGTGTCTGTCTGTGTCTGTCTGTGTCTGTCTGTGTCTGTCTGTGTCTTTCTGTCTGTCTGTCTCTGTCTGTCTGTGTCTGTGTCTGTCTGTCTGTCTGTCTGTCTGTCTCTTTCAGTTGAAGGCATTCAGTTGTACAACTGACTAGGTATCCCCTTTTCAATTCAATTCAATTCAAGGGCTTTATTGGCATGGGAAACATGTGTAACATTGCCAAAGCAAGTGAGGTAGATAATATACAAAGTGAATCCCCTTTTCTCTCTCTCTCTTGCGCTCTCTCTCTCCCTCTCTACCTTTTTCTACTTCTTCCTCTCTCTCTCTCTAGGATGAGAGCAATGCCCTGTCTATCGCTCTGGAAGCGGGTCACAAGGACATAGCAGTGTTGTTGTACGCCCATGTAAACTTCTCTAAGGCCCAGTCACCGGTCAGTACTCTCTACCGCTGTTCCCTGATCTCTGACCCTTACCTCTGTTCTCTGACCTCTAAACCTTAACTCTAACCCTTACCTCTGTTCCCTGATCTCTGACCCTTACCTCTGTTCTCTGACCTCTAACCCTTAACTCTAACCCTTACCTCTGTTCTCTGACCTCTAACCCTTACCTCTGATCTCTGACCCTTACCTCTGTTCTCTGACCTCTAACCCTTACCGCTGTTCCCTGATCTCTGACCCTTACCTCTGTTCTCTGACCTCTAACCCTTAACTCTAACCCTTACCTCTGTTCTCTGACCTCTAACCCTTACCTCTGTTCCCTGATCTCTGACCCTTACCTCTGTTCCCTGATCTCTGACCCTTACCTCTGTTCTCTGACCTCTAACCCTTACCTCTGTTCCCTGATCTCTGACCCTAACCTCTGTTCTCTGACCTCTAACCCTTAACTCTGTTCCCTGACCTCTAACCCTTACCTCTCTTCCCTGACCTCTAACCCTTACCTCTCTTCCCTGACCTATAACCCTTACCTCTCTTCCCTGACCTATAACCCTTATCTCTCTTCCCTGACCTCTAACCCTTACCTCTGTTCTCTGACCTCTAACCCTTACCTCTGTTCTCTGACTTCTGACCCTTACCTCTGTTCTCTGACCTCTAACCCTTACCTCTGTTCTCTGACCTCTAACCCTTACCTCTGTTCCCTGATCTCTGACCCTTACCTCTGTTCTCTGACCTCTAACCCTTACCTTTGTTCCCTGATCTCTGACCCTAACCTCTGTTCTCTGACCTCTAACCCTTAACTCTGTTCCCTGATCTCTGACCCTTACCTCTGTTCCCTGATCTCTGACCCTTACCTCTGTTCTCTGACCTCTAACCCTTACCTCTGTTCCCTGATCTCTGACCCTAACCTCTGTTCTCTGACCTCTAACCCTTAACTCTGTTCCCTGACCTCTAACCCTTACCTCTCTTCCCTGACCTCTAACCCTTACCTCTCTTCCCTGACCTATAACCCTTACCTCTCTTCCCTGACCTATAACCCTTATCTCTCTTCCCTGACCTCTAACCCTTACCTCTGTTCTCTGACCTCTAACCCTTACCTCTGTTCTCTGACCTCTAACCCTTACCTCTGTTCTCTGACCTCTAACCCTTACCTCTGTTCCCTGATCTCTGACCCTTACCTCTGTTCTCTGACCTCTAACCCTTACCTCTGTTCCCTGATCTCTGACCCTAACCTCTGTTCTCTGACCTCTAACCCTTAACTCTGTTCCCTGACCTCTAACCCTTACCTCTCTTCCCTGACCTCTAACCCTTACCTCTCTTCCCTGACCTCTAACCCTTACCTCTCTTCCCTGACCTATAACCCTTATCTCTCTTCCCTGACCTCTAACCCTTACCTCTGTTCCCTGACCTCTAACCCTTACCTCTGTTCCCTGACCTCTAACCCTTACCTCTCTTCCCTGACCTCTAACCCTTACCTCTCTTCCCTGACCCATAACCCTTATCTCTCTTCCCTGACCTCTAACCCTTACCTCTGACCCTTACCTCTCTTCCCTTACCTCTCTTCCCTGACCCATAACCCTTATCTCTCTTCCCTGACCTCTAACCCTTACCTCTGACCCTTACCTCTCTTCCCTTACCTCTCTTCCCTTACCTCTCTTCCCTTACCTCTCTTCCCTGACCTCTAACCCTTACCTCTCTTCCCTGACCTCTAACCCCTACCTCTCTTCCCTGACCTCTAACCCTTACCTCTGTTCCCTGTACCAGAGCTGCTTGCCCTGAAATCACTTTTTGACAAACATATTTTTGTTTTGAGCAGAGCAACTATTCTCCCGCTGTAGTTCTAATGTTATCTATGTGTGCGTGTTGTGTTCGTTTGTGTGCGCATGTTGTGTGTGTGCGCATGGTTTGTGTGTTGTGTGTGTGTGTGTGTGCGCATGGTGTGTGTGTGTGTGTGCGCATGGTGTGTGTGTGCGCATGGTGTGTGTGTGTATGTGTGTGTGTGTGTGTGTGTGTGTGTGTGTGTCTCCAGGGAACCCCTCGTCTGAGCAGGAAGATGTCCCCCAGTCCCACCAGGAGGGGCATGTTTGACTAGCGCCACCGCCCATTGGTCAAGTCTCATGACACCAACCAACCAACCGCTGAGGATTTCAACCCCCAGGGACAGACTTTGGCCCCACCCCCTGACAACCTGATTGGACCATGTGGGATTATTGACAATGCAGTTCAACCAGAAAGGTTCTATGGGTTTATTGACCAATGCGGTCCAACCAGAAAGGTTCCCTGGGTTTATTGCCCATGTGGTCCAACCAGAAATGTTCCAGCGTTTATTGACCATGTGGTCCAACCAGAAAGGTTCCAGGGTTTATTGACCATGCGGTCCAACCAGAAAGGTTCCCTGGGTTTATTGACCATGCGGTCCAACCAGAAAGGTTCCCTGGGTTTAAAGACCATGCGGTCCAACCAGAAAGGTTCCCTGGGTTTAAAGACCATACGGTACAACCAGAAAGGTTCCCTGGGTTTAAAGACCATGCGGTCCAACCAGAAAGGTTCCCTGGGTTTATTGACCATGATGAAAGATGAAACATATTGGTCAGTCTTGTAGCAAGATGAGCTGGTATTTGTCAGTCTTGTAATAAGATGAGCTGGTATTTGTCAGTCTTGTAATAAGATGAGCTGGTATTGGTCAGTCTTGTAGTAAGATGAGCTGGTATTGGTCAGTCTTGTAGTAAGATGAGCTGGTATTGGTCAGTCTTGTAATAAGATGAGCTGGTATTGGTCAATCTTGTAGTAAGATGAGCTGGTATTGGTCAGTCTTGTAATAAGATGAGCTGGTATTGGTCAGTCTTCTACATGAACATCCCAAAGTGCCCTTGTTAAACCACCACCAGCATTCTGTCTGCTCTGAGTGGATAGAGAGGAGGAAAGCGAGAAGAAGGGGGGGGGGGGGAGGAGAAAGAGGAGGAGGGAGAGGAGAAAGAGAAGGAGGAGGGAGAGGAGGGAAAGAAGGAGTGGGAGAGGAGAGAGTGAAGGAGGAGGAGGGAAAGAAGGAGTGGGAGAGGAGAGAGTGTGAAGGAGGAGGAGAGAGAGAAGGAGTGGGAGAGGACAGAGTGTGAAGGAGGAGGGAGAGGAGGGAAAGAAGGAGTGGGAGAGGAGAGAGTGTGAAGGAGGAGGAGAGAGAGAAGGAGAAGAGGCCATACTACTTGAGAAGCTGGACTTCATAAGAACCCAGAAACACAAATACTGTATTCTAGATATGGGCTGCAATAGACAAGCGTCCTGTCCAGGCTGTGAATGTGTACATCAAGAGCTGCCTCGAGAGAGAGAGAGAGAGGTTCAGATAACTTATCCAGACTATAGACCTTTTCAACTGTCAGAATAATAACACGTTCTGTACTGCGCAACCAAGAGGTTCCCCAGTAAACATCCGGTGCTGCGGTACCCCATAATTGCTAACTAGCTAGGTAGTTGGCGAGCTAGCACAAAATGAGTTCGCATTTCTTGATCCACCAAAAAACTGAAAAAACAACTTATTGACCTATTGACTTGATACCAGATACACTAAACACAATCATGAGACAATGTTTATCTCCTTTATTATCCGTTTGCTCTGGTGGTGTTGCATTAGGCTAGCACAGTAAATAACCACAGAGCTAGCGTGATGTGAGGGTAGAGAAAAGATCAGCTGACCTTGTTAGCCAGCCAGAGCTAGCGTGATGTGAGTGTAGAGAGAGATCAGCTGACCTTGTTAGCCAGCCAGAGCTAGCGTGATGTGAGGGTAGAGACAGATCAGCTGACCTTGGTTAGCCAGCCAGAGCTAGCGTGATGTGAGGGTAGAGACAGATCAGCTGACCTTGTTAGCCAGCCAGAGCTAGCGTGATGTGAGGTAGGGACAGATCAGCTGACCTTGTTAGCCAGCCAGAGCTAGCGTGATGTGAGGGTAGAGAAAGATCAGCTGACCTTGTTAGCCAGCCAGAGCTAGCGTGATGTGAGGGTAGAGACAGATCAGTTGACCTTGTTAGCCAGCCAGAGCTAGCGTGATGTGAGGGTAGAGAAAGATCAGCTGACCTTGTTAGCCAGCCAGAGCTAGCGTGATGTGAGGGTAGAGACAGATCAGCTGACCTTGTTAGCCAGCCAGAGCTAGCGTGATGTGAGGGTTGAGAAAGATCAGCTGACCTTGTTAGCCAGCCAGAGCTAGTGTGATGTGAGGGTAGAGACAGATCAGCTGACCTTGTTAGCCAGCCAGAGCTAGCGTGATGTGAGGGTAGAGACAGATCAGCTGACCTTGTTAGCCAGCCAGAGCTAGCGTGATGTGAGGGTAGAGACAGATCAGCTGACCTTGTTAGCCAGCCAGAGCTAGCGTGATGTGAGGGTAGAGACAGATCAGCTGACCTTGTTAGCCAGCCAGAGCTAGCGTGATGTGAGGGTAGAGACAGATCAGCTGACCTTGTTAGCCAGCCAGAGCTAGCGTGATGTGAGGGTTGAGAAAGATCAGCTGACCTTGTTAGCCAGCCAGAGCTAGCGTGATGTGAGGGTAGAGAAAGATCAGCTGACCTTGTTAGCCAGCCAGAGCTAGCGTGATGTGAGGGTAGAGACAGATCAGCTGACCTTGTTAGCCAGCCAGAGCTAGCGTGATGTGAGGGTAGAGACAGATCAGCTGACCTTGTTAGCCAGCCAGGGCTAGCGTGATGTGAGGGTTGAGAAAGATCAGCTGACCTTGTTAGCCAGCCAGAGCTAGCGTGATGTGAGGGTAGAGAAAGATCAGCTGACCTTGTTAGCCAGCCAGAGCTAGCGTGATGTGAGGGTAGAGAAAGATCAGCTGACCTTGTTAGCCAGCCAGAGCTAGCGTGATGTGAGGGTAGAGAAAGATCAGTTGACCTTGTTAGCCAGCCAGAGCTAGCGTGATGTGAGGGTAGAGACAGATCAGCTGACCTTGTTAGCCAGCCAGAGCTAGCGTGATGTGAGGGTTGAGAAAGATCAGC
Source organism: Oncorhynchus masou masou (assembly GCF_036934945.1). Taxonomy (NCBI): domain Eukaryota; kingdom Metazoa; phylum Chordata; class Actinopteri; order Salmoniformes; family Salmonidae; genus Oncorhynchus; species Oncorhynchus masou. The sequence continues at coordinate 2,235 of NW_027009288.1, read as the reverse complement.
TGACCTTGTTAGCCAGCTGGATTCATTTCTCTCACAACAGCCAACAATATAACTCAACTAAATGTAGTTTGTATCCAATGTTTGACGGACTCATTGTTTACAACAAAGTTAGCTAGCAGTTTAGAAATGACCCCACTATCAACCTTCTTCCCCCCCTCCCCCCTCACTAATCTGTCACTCAGCTCGTCGACTTTTCCTCCTAAACACATCTATATTTTACCCAGGTCTTTTGCCCACTTAGTTTCAATTTAGAAATATAGTGTAGTTTAAATGAACCGCGAGCTTGTGCGATTCATATATTATCAACCTCACGTTACGAGACATAGCTAGTGGTTTGGTTACAGTAAAGCTAGACTATACAAATGCTAGTGCTGACACCTTGTGGTGATAATGTTGAACTGCACATTAATTACACCAGGATGGGATATAACATGAAGCAAACTCATTTCAAAATCATTTCAAGCAACGTATTTAGCAATGTCTTTTTAGATTAAATCAAATTAACCTTAAAATATTCATTTCTGCACACCTTGATAGTGATATGTGATAATGTCTCCCCTGAGCATGTTAACCTCAAGGCCCACCGTCATAATGTCTCTCTTCTGAGCCTGTCAACCTCAACATGGTTATCCTCATTATGAGTCTAATCTGGTCTCCTTCAACATGGTTATCCTCATTATGAGTCTAATCTGGTCTCCTTCAACATGGTTATCCTCATTATGAGTCTAATCTGGTCTCCTTCAACATGGTTATCCTCATTATGAGTCTAATCTGGTCTCCTTCAACATGGTTATCCTCATTATGAGTCTAATCTGGTCTCCTTCAACATGGTTATCCTCATTATGAGTCTAATCTGGTCTCCTTCAACATGGTTATCCTCATTATGAGTCTAATTTGGTCTCCTTCAACATGGTTAGCGTCATGAAGAGTCTAATCTGGTCTCCTTCAACATGGTTATCCTCATTATGAGTCTAATCTGGTCTCCTTCAACATGGTTATCCTCATTATGAGTCTAATCTGGTCTCCTTCAACATGGTTAGCGTCATGAAGAGTCTAATCTGGTCTCCTTCAACATGGTTATCCTCATTATGAGTCTAATCTGGTCTCCTTCAACATGGTTATCCTCATTATGAGTCTAATCTGGTCTCCTTCAACATGGTTATCCTCATTATGAGTCTAATCTGGTCTCCTTCAACATGGTTATCCTCATTATGAGTCTAATCTGGTCTCCTTCAACATGGTTATCCTCATTATGAGTCTAATCTGGTCTCCTTCAACATGGTTAGCGTCATGAAGAGTCTAATCTGGTCTCCTTCAACATGGTTAGCGTCATTATGAGTCTAATCTGGTCTCCTTCAACATGGTTATCCTCATTATGAGTCTAATCTGGTCTCCTTCAACATGGTTATCCTCATTATTAGTCTAATCTGGTCTCCTTCAACATGGTTATCCTCATTATGAGTCTAATCTGGTCTCCTTCAACATGGTTATCCTCATTATGAGTCTAATCTGGTCTCCTTCAACATGGTTATCCTCATTATGAGTCTAATCTGGTCTCCTTCAACATGGTTATCCTCATTATGAGTCTAATCTGGTCTCCTTCAACATGGTTATCCTCATGAAGAGTCTAATCTGGTCTCCTTCAACATGGTTATCCTCATTATGAGTCTAATCTGGTCTCCTTCAACATGGTTATCCTCATTATGAGTCTAATCTGGTCTCCTTCAACATGGTTATCCTCATTATGAGTCTAATCTGGTCTCCTTCAACATGGTTATCCTCATTATGAGTCTAATCTGGTCTCCTTCAACATGGTTATCCTCATTATGAGTCTAATCTGGTCTCCTTCAACATGGTTATCCTCATTATGAGTCTAATCTGGTCTCCTTCAACATGGTTATCCTCATTATGAGTCTAATCTGGTCTCCTTCAACATGGTTATCCTCATTATGAGTCTAATCTGGTCTCCTTCAACATGGTTAGCCGTCATGAAGAGTCTAATCTGGTCTCCTTCAACATAGTTATCCTCATTATGAGTCTAATCTGGCCTCCTTCAACATGGTTATCCTCATTATGAGTCTAATCTGGTCTCCTTCAACATGGTTAGCCTACCAAGGAAGAGTCTAATCTGGTCTCCTTCAACATAGTTATCCTCATTATGAGTCTAATCTGGCCTCCTTCAACATGGTTATCCTCATTATGAGTCTAATCTGGTCCCCTTCAACATGGTTGTCC